>NC_045148.1:18077001-18377001 GCF_008831285.2 Nymphaea colorata
TGCCGTGAGCCCTTGTCCTCAGCAGCATCCGCTTCAATAACAATCCCCGGATATGCGTCCTTCAAACGGTCGCTGACAGGCTCGTCAGAGCCGCTCAAGATCGTATTCCCCGCCGACCCGTCTACCGAGTCGCTGGGGTTTCGACCACCTTGAGGAACAACCATCTCGGTGTCGATCCTGGCTTTCTTGGCACCGGGCTCGGTACCGCTGCTCGCATTCTGGTCTCCTGCAGAGGGGTCAGAGCTCATGGCGATGGTGAAGAGAAGCAGGCAAGAGAGGAGAACGGAATGGATGGACAATGTTTGAAAAGGAATGCTTTCCCTCGTCTTTTCCCCTCCGAGACACCCTCCAAGTTCAACAGGGCTCGCCGATGGATCGCGATCGACGGTGCCGCCTTCCAACAAAAGATCGACCGAACTTCTTTTCATCTTATTTATTCAGCCAAACATGTTTTCTTTTTTTTTTTAGGAGTTTGATGAAACGTCTCTCAATATCAAGATTAAAAATATTTGGTAAGATTGGTATTCTTCTTTTATTCATCTTTTTTTAATGAAATTTGCTCATTGTTTTCTGTAAAATTTTCACCCAGTGCACCTTCAACCCTTGTGCCGACCATTGGTGCTATCAATTTAAGAGGAGGAGGACCTGACCAAATTAAAAAGAAGAGAGTTAGATACACCTTATCTTCAAACACACTAGCTAGTAGCTATCATTCAACTGTTCAAGCTGGCTCTCTAGAAAAATAGCAATTATTGTTTCAAACAATCTAAACAACTCTTTCTATTACTTTGCAACTGCTCGATCGCTGTTTATCTCTTCATGAAGAAATAGAGAGAAATTTGTTTAATCAACAATTAATTACTATTATAATATGTAATATCCACCATTTTCTGTTATTTTCCTTCTGTTTCTAGCAGATTACAATTTGCCAATCAAATTTTTTTGGAGTCCCGGATTTCTGTTACAGATAAATTCTTTATGATGCATAAACATTATTTATGGGGATTGAAAATCCATCTAACTAAGAAGTTCGCCGAATTTTCACTCAATCTACAACCTCGGCAACCTCATCTGACAGTCACAAACCAATTCGAGAGTGGATCTATAAGTTTTGAACCGTATAGTTAGAACTTTGAATCAAAGAAATTTTAAAAATTAAGATCTACATTCGATCTATTCAATGCTGATGGTGATGTCGTCCTTTCAAGAACCTTCTTGTTCGAAAGCTTGTTTGAACAAATGGGTTTCCTGCCTTAGCTAACATTCCTGGTGGCTGCTCTCTTTTGAGAAGTCTCGTATATGGGGTTAGTTGGCTGCATTGGATCTCGAGGTGGGTCAGACTTTTTTTTTTTTATATTTTTGTTTGAAAAAACACGAGTAATTTTAAAGTAGTTTAAAAATAATAAATAATATGAGCAAAATTCTTACAGAATTCGGTTGTGAAGATAAAAAAAAAACATATTTAGATTAGATTCATATTGAGGATTCAGATTCAAGTCCGAATATGGTATAAATTTTTCTTCACTCCTAATCCGAATTCTATTATGAATATATGTGAACATGCAACTTGGCTGTGACTGTCATGCAATTTTCCTGTCTTTTGTTTGCCATTATCCTTCTTATCTATACCTGAAATAGTAAGAATGTATGTAATTCCATTAAAATTAATAATGTTTTTTAAAGGAATATCTACAATAAATCTTAATTTTGGCAAAAGTCGAGACGGGAATAAGGTAAGCTTGGAAATAGATTGACCAGGTGGCCGCCTATTAATCTCTGGCTTGTTGGTAAAAGTACATAAAGGTGAGGAGCAGTTTGAGAAACTGTTGCATTTGATGCATCGTCTTCCCGGGAAAGAATATAAATAAGGTGCAGAACTCTCCGACTCCCACCGCAGCAGGAGAGAGAGAGAGACGGGGGGGAAGAGAGGAAGGTTTGGCTTAACGGTTGGTTCAGCGTAAATGGCAGCGGCATCTTCTTTGGTGAAGCTCGACGCGTCGTCGTCGCAATGGTTGGGCGTGAGGCCCATCCATCGTCAGTCATTCCGATCCCCCCGACGGGTCTGCGCCTGTATCAGGGCCGCCGGCTCCTACACCGACGAGCTCGTCAATACCGCGGTGAGCCGTCCTATCACTCTCTCTCTCTCGCGCGCGCTCTTGCTCTCCCCCTGTGACTTCTTCTCCTGTTCGAGCAGAACTCCAGTCGCTACGCTGATTTCTAGTGGAGAGTGATGATCCGATACTGCTTCGTGAAATTTGGATGATTCCTTCGTTGGAGATCTAGATTTTTTTCCCGCCCTGAAGAGTTCATCTCTCTCTCTCTCTCTCTCTCTCTGCCTTATTTGTTTGATTTTGTGTTTGTTCGTCACTTTGGCGATGAACCTTCACTGTTTAGGATCGCTACAGAGCAAAGCGTGATCATATTTTTGCAAGAACACCTTCTTTAAG
The DNA here is from genome assembly GCF_008831285.2 of Nymphaea colorata. NCBI lineage: Eukaryota > Viridiplantae > Streptophyta > Magnoliopsida > Nymphaeales > Nymphaeaceae > Nymphaea > Nymphaea colorata. The sequence goes on from NC_045148.1 coordinate 18,079,449, forward strand.
GGATTTTCTATTATTTCAATGTCCCTGTCGGTTCTTGTTTTCCACGTTATCATGGGTTTCGAATCTCTGGTTGGTTACGTGAAACGGCACGTTTTTGAGGAGCTTGTTTTTAATTTTTCATGCGTTGGTGAGCGACCAGATTCTGACATGTTAGTTTAATTGTAATTCGGAAAAAAATCTGTCTCGTGGGTTTATTTTGTATGAGTAGCTCTCTGTGCTTTGTGTATGCATTTTCTATTCTTCTGCAAATTATCATTTCGGTTTGAATTCATTTTGAGGTTGCATTAAAATGAGAAATCCTGTTGTGTCTTTTGAATATTTAAGAGAAACAAGTCAGTCTTTCTGAATAGAGATATGTCTCTGTTTTCTTGGTAAGTACACCAAGGTTCCTGTTAGAATCATTTTCGAATTACATTATGTGATTTGTGATACGTCTTCTCAGAAGTAAATATAATCTATTTCGCCATGGTAACGATCACGGTTGCCATGAATTTCACTTGTACGTGCATATACAAGCATGGTTTTCCTTGGTCTTTAGCATTCCTCTTAATGGTCTGTGCCCCTGCGAAATTGTACAGAGTACCATTGCGTCATCTGGACGTGGTATTCTTGCCATAGATGAGTCTAACGCAACTTGTGGAAAACGACTTGCTTCAATCGGTCTGGAGAATACTGAAGCCAACAGACGGGCTTATAGGCAGCTTCTGCTTACCACTCCCGGACTTGGTGAATATATTTCTGGCGTCATTCTTTTTGAGGAGACTCTGCACCAGTCTACCACGGATGGCAAAAAGTTTGTGGATTGCTTGCGTGACCAGAAAATTGTGCCAGGAATTAAAGTCGACAAGGTTTGTTTCGTTAGTCCAGTGACAAATAATTTCTCTTCTTCTGTAGCAATTGTTGCATTTTATGTCGATACGAGCATGTAGTTTGTCTGCAACGCTTCTCTAATTTTAAGTTTTCAACCCAATTTCAAGGGTTTGGTTCCTCTGCCAGGGTCCAACAATGAATCTTGGTGCCAAGGCTTAGATGGTTTGGCTTCAAGATCTGCTGAGTATTACAAACAGGGAGCTCGTTTTGCAAAATGGTGATACCAATTGCACATATATGAATCTATTCATTCAGTTAGATGACATTCAATTCAATTGATTATCAGTATTTCACTTAATTTGATGAGGAGAGCTCTTTATGTTGGCTTCACCCATCGATGTTTGGTCGTTTCTACCTTTTGGTCTGTTGGGATTTGTAATCAAATAAACATATGCAGGCGAACTGTAGTCAGCATTCCATGCGGCCCATCCGCCTTGGCTGTTAAGGAAGCTGCATGGGGACTTGCACGCTATGCTGCTATTTCTCAGGTACTTCTTAATATTTGTAGCGTTATGCACGTTGATATATATCTGACCACCATAATCATGAGCAATATGGTGAGAAGGTTGCATTCATCTATTATGTAGTTTGAAGATTACTTTCACTGATGAAGACTTGGATTTCCATGGGGCGATGAAACCCAGTGGGTTCCTTCATCCCATCCAAAAAGTGAGGAATGTCTATGCGTACGTGTTGAAACGAAAAACGAAGTAGGACATTTGAAAGAAAAACATGGTTGTACCATGTAACTACGCGCTTGTAATATTTTTATGCCTTTTTTCTCTTTTCCTGTTTAGGAAAAGAAGCTTTATCATGAGGAGCACGGTTGTCAGGAGTGCTGCTCTTAGACCTTCTATTTGTCCAAGCTGGGTTAAAACTGTACTAAGTTCAAAAGTTTTCTAGATGGAACGAAGAATGTGCTCTATTTTTGTGTCTTAAACATGGTTGTAGTAGACTTCATACAGGAGGCTATCCCTGCCTAAGATCAGCAGGTATTTCACAGGCAGTATCTAAGTACATCAGGTTCTATATAACTGAAATCACGAGGCAGAAGCTAAAATGGCTACTTGTTCAGTTTTTCTTTTTTAATTTGAATTCCTGTCCAACTTGCGTCTTTTTTTTTTGGTATCAGGGCTGTTGATTCTGTTCATGGGATAAGACCCTTGAGGCCTTGACGGCCATACATACAGACTTGTATTGTGCATTTCAAGAATAAATATTTGAGCTCCATAAATAACTTTTTCACGTCAGGATTCAATGGGCTTCCTCTTGCACTCCTTTTCTTCCTTCAATTTGGCGATAACTACTTGTTTGCATTGATGTAAATGCAATTGCAGGACAATGGTCTTGTGCCAATTGTGGAACCTGAGATTCTTCTTGATGGAGATCATTCTATTGACAGAACTCTTGAAGTGGCAGAGCGGGTCTGGAGTGATGTTGTCTATTACCTGGCAGATAACAACGTCTTGTTCGAAGGAATACTGTTGAAGCCCAGCATGGTAACTCCCGGTGCCGAACACAAGGAGAAGGCATCTCCAGAAACGATCGCCAAATACACACTGATGATGTTGAACAGGAGAATACCACCGGCTGTTCCTGGAATCATGGTACGTTTCCATCGCTCAATTTTCGAGCTTCTACTTGGTAGATCTTCCCCATGGCTTCTTCACCTCTGTACTTTAAGTTACGTTCTTTCTTATGGACGACTCGATCTCGGCGCACAGTTCTTGTCTGGAGGTCAATCAGAGGTGGAGGCAACGCGTAATTTGAACGCCATGAATCGGTCGCACAATGCATGGCATGTTTCGTTCTCCTATGCACGCGCTCTGCAAAATTCGGTGTTGAAGACATGGCAGGGCCGGCCGGAAAACGTGGAGGCAGCGCAGAAGGCTCTCCTGGTGCGGGCCAGGGCCAACTCTTTGGCGCAGCGTGGCCTCTACACCAGCGAGGGGGAGAGCGAGGAAGCCAAGAAGGCAATGTTCGTGAAGGGCTACACTTACTGACAACCCCATCTTCTCTTTTCTGACATTTTGAACATTCAAAACATGAAAATTTGTGTAAAAATAAAACTTCTATGGCCGCCTGAATTTTTTTTTTTTTATAAAACCACCAAGTTTGTCTTCCCTCTCTCTTTTTTTTTTTTTTTATATATATTAGCAGAGCATACTTTGTTTTTCTTGTAATAAATAAATCATTTCTAGAATTGGAGGAATGAAAGCATTGTTGGAGGAAAGCATTGCACAAAATTGCTCTATATTGTGTGATTCTCTTGATAATAAGATATGGGGTGGCGATATGAAATAAAAGCAATTTCCCCTCATCTAAGATCTGATAATAAACCAACCAATTCAGATTGAACGGCCTTATTTGGAGAAATATTTAGTGGCTTATATAGTATTCGGGTTCAGACTCGTGAGATCTGATCCGTTATGTGGTGATCTGTCTACTGATGCGTCTGCCACGTGGTGGGCCTTCGACGCGGGAAGATTCAATTGGGAGCTCTGTTGCGGGTCCCGTTTCTCCTCCCGGTCCGCGCCTTCCTCATAAGCAGCCAAAGTGGCTCCGACTCTCCATTTTTAGCGCAAGCGCAGACCGAGCAGGAGAGAGAGGAAGAGTGCGCGAGAGAGAATCTCGGCTAGGCCGTCGGCTTTCCTTCTCTTCTCTTGCTGTAGTTGTGAGGGAAATGCAGCAGAAGGGGAGGACGAACAACAGTAGATCCAGAACCTTCTCCCGGTCTCGCCTCGCCATCGAAGGGTGCTAGCACCAGAGCATCGATCCGAGGAAGAAGAAGAAGAAGAAGAAGACGAAGACGAAGAAGAGGGAAGTGGATAATTTCCTTCTCTTTCCTTACTTTCTGCTCACCGACAAGTAGCAGGGGTTCTTGAGAAAAGTCCCCGATCCTTCACGCCTTTTGGTCGACGTCCTCCGCTTCAGCATGGCCGCCACAGGTAGCTTTCATCTGATCGTTTTGCCTTATGCTTCTAGATCTGTATTTTTTAGGGAAACCGCGCATTTTCGTTGATCGTTTCGGTTTTCTGTTCGAAGTGCGACGTATTTGTACTCGTTCATTTGTGTACTTGCTTGATCGGTTTTCCTTCTTTTTTCGTCTCGTGATCAGGAGAAAGAGAGGTTCAGAAAAGCTACTGGATGGAGCATTCATCGGATCTGACGGTGGAGGCTATGATGCTTGACTCCAAGGCCGCGGATCTCGACAAAGAAGAGCGACCTGAGGTCTTCATTTTATCTTCCTTCTTTTTCTGGATTTTTTTTTTCTTATGCTTATTGTTTTTACGTTCCGCTTCGATGGATCTATTGGCCATTTGCAAACGTCGAGCGTTTAATTCTGGCTGTCTTTTTCAGCCAGACACCTACGCACACACGCACTTGCATGCGCGCAGAAAAGGGGGACTTAAAAATTTTCTAACATGAGATGGCAAACTTGGTAAAGCGGAACCAAGGATTTAGAATAGTCAGTCTCTGGAAAAGTTAATCTTCTGTTAAAAATCCTACTCTTCGCTTCTTGTGTGTGAATAAATCTTCTAGCTGACATTTCGCACAAAATGTATCGTCTGTTTCTGTGTTAACGCAAAAAGTTGAGTGATTCCGTGTTTAGTCGCTACTATGTTTGTCATCTTCTCTGTGTTTCGGATTTGCTCATTGGAGAAACAGAGGCTTTTTGATTGAAAATCCCTTTAAGTTTCTGTGGTCAATAAGAATCTGATCTTGGAGAACTATGTCGTTCTTTCACGCTGCCTTTGATCTTGTCATAGCACTCAGTTCCGCAGAATCAATCATAGGCCTATTTTTACTGCTAAAATCTTTGGACTCTTAAGTCTTAACTAGTACATTTTTTTTACTTACGTGGGTTTAGCCTTTCTCTCGGGTGGTTCTTCTCATTTTGACCTTTAATGCTTCTGCAGGTTACCCTAACTTATAGTTCAGTTTAGTCGCTTCATAGTCTAGCTCAACTTTGTAAAGCCCTCTTAAGCTGTTAATGTGATCGCTGTTCTCCATTCTCAACCATTTAGGATGCTAATGGATGTGAACTGGATGGAATATGCATGCATCTCTTTCTCTGGTTTGACCTTTAATGCTTCTGCGGGTCACCCTAACTTATAATTCAGTTTCCTTCATAGTCTAGCTCAACTTGGCAAAGCCCTCTTAAGCTGTTAATGTGCTCAGTGCTCACTGTTCTCCATTCTCAACCATTTAGGATGCTAATGGATGTGAACTGGATGGCATATGCATGCATCTCTTTCTCTGATTTGACCTTTAATGCTTCTGCGGGTCACCCTAACTTATAATTCAGTTTCCTTCATAGTCTAGCTCAACTTTGCAAAGCCCTCTTAAGTGGTTAATGTGCTCAGTGCTCACTGTTCTCCATTCTCAACCATTTAGGATGCTAATGGATGTAAACTGGATGGCATATGCATGCATCTCTTGGTTTAAGCCTTTAAGGCCACAAATAGTTAAGCTTTATCATGCAATTCATTTGTAATATCTGGGATGCATTCATTGATGAGTGAGAAGCATTCCTAACCGACTTTCAAAATGATATTCCTTTCCTTATCTAAGTCATGCTTTATATGCTTCAATTTCTTTTTTCTTTCCGCTTATTGCAATAGGCTTAAATTCTTCTGCAGGTGCTATCCCTCCTTCCAAAATTTGAACAAAAGGATGTTCTTGAGCTAGGAGCAGGAATTGGTCGCTTTACAGGGGAATTAGCAAAAGCAGCTAGATCTGTTACAGCAATAGATTTTATCGAGAGTGTAATTAAGAAGGTAAATCCTTTCAAATATATATCCCTAATTATTTAGTCTGTTAGGATTTATTGAATGGGATTAATGTTCTGGAACTTGCTCAATTTGGCAGAATGAAAGTGTTAATGGGCATTTCAAAAATGTCCAATTTATGTGTGCTGATGCTGCATCCCTGGACCTCCAGTTTGCTCCTGAATCATTTGACATAATCTTTTCAAACTGGCTCCTTATGTATCTATCTGATGAAGAGGTACTGATAAGGCTCTTTTCTTGTTTGTAATTAAGCGAGCTTGAATATGAACTTTGGATATTTTTTAAATAGGCAAGCTTTGTTGAAAACTTGAAGTAGTTTCAGATTATCCGGATAGACTACTTTGAGAACAGTTTTGGCAATAACTGTTGAAGTTAGCTGCTGAATAAGCCAGTAGGAAGGACTTGTATGATTGCATCTTTTTTCATGTATCGCCATAAAGTCTTCCAGTTGCAAGTCGTTTAGCATCATTGTCTTAACCTGAAAATGTCTTTTTAGGCCCACTTCATTTCAGTTATCTGCATGCAGATTAACTGCAACGGTGTCTTACTTTATTTTACAGGAATTGTACTGGTTAAAGTTATCCAACTCATAATTGTTAAGTGGAATATAGACAAATAAGGCACTTGAAGGAACTTTCTTTACATTTACACCATCACATGTTTGTGTGTATTCCATGTGTTTGTGCATGTATAATTTGCCTTTTGTCTGCAAATCGTCAGCTCAGCTTTACTCGCCCTAGCTGCATGTATACCTTGTATTTAGTGTGTAGATAATCAGGTGAACTGATTGTACTCTTATTGGGCGCAGGTGGAAGGCTTGGCGCAAAGGATGACCAAATGGCTTAGAGTTGGTGGCTATATTTTCTTCCGAGAGTCATGTTTTCATCAATCAGGGGATTCTAAACGGAAAACCAATCCAACACATTATAGAGAGCCACGATTTTACACAAAGGTTTGTTGTTTATGCACATTAAGGTATATGTATAGGGTAGTTTTCTACGATATAGGGAATTATGGGGTGCTTGCATTGTTTTTAGTTGCAGCTATTCTTTTTCTCCTTTCATAGTTTAGGTTTCTGCTTGTCTTCTTTCACTCATAGGATGGAGATTCTTCATCGGTTTCTAGATGTAAATGCAGCTGGACATATACATGGTCTTCTTAGCCTGTTTGCTATTATTGGATTGAGGTTGTCATAAATCTAGATGGTCAACCAAGGGCTTATTGGGTTCTTCTTCTGGTAGTATGCATCAAACCTGACATTGAAAATGTTATGCAGGCCTTTAAAGAATGTCATTGGCATGATGGTAATCATAGTTCCTTTGAGCTTTTCCTCCTCAGCTTCAAATGTGTCAGTGCATATGTGAGAAACAAGAGGAACCAGAACCAGGTCATATTCTATTTTGTGATTTGTTTTCTGATGAATTATCTGGTCCTTAAATTGAAAATTAATAAATGGTTATTTAAACAATTCAGATTTGCTGGGTCTGGCAGAAGGTTAGATCAACTGAAGATAAAGGTTTTCAAAGATTCTTAGACAATGTGCAATATAAACCTAGTGGTATATTGCGATATGAACGTGTATTTGGAGAAGGGTTTGTGAGCACAGGAGGACTGGGTGAGTACATTTGCCAATGCTATTTTATTTGGAAGAGATTACACATATAATTATGCTTTTGGAATGAGTTCCTGAACTATTTGTAGCTTGTGTATCCTTCCCTGCTTATGACTGGTACTTTCAGAATTCAGGGCGGTGGCTAGTTCTTGTGGTGTTGCATGCTTCAATCCAAAGATTATATTTATGCTTCTCATGTTGTTTTTCTTCTGAACCTAACTGTACTCTTATGCTGCTGGTCATGAATGCCACATAACTTCTTCCATGTTTGAACTAAAGACTTGTGTTTGTTAACATGCAGTTTCAGTTATAAAACTTTTCGTTTTAAGTCCCTGAAGTGGTTTACTGTAATGTGGTGTTAGGCATCTCCAATCAGGTACCCACCACATTTCAGAATTGTTGCCTATGCTGCAGGTGGCTGATTTTCATGCTTACTTGATCTGAATACTATCTGGACACAGATGCCATTGCTTTAATTTTCACATATCCTGGCAAGAAAATAAATTGGGTTTTCACTTGCTTAATGATGTGGTCTTCCTTGTACAATTCTTCTCGCTTGTGTAGCCTTTTTATGAGTTCTTTCTGAAAATTTTTGCAGATACCACAAAGGAGTTTGTCTCCAAACTAGACCTGAAGCCTGGGCAGAAAGTTCTTGATGTGGGTTGTGGGATTGGTGGAGGTGACTTTTATATGGCAGAAAACTATGATGTTGATGTTGTGGGTATCGATCTTTCCATAAATATGGTATCCTTTGCCCTTGAGCGTGCAATTGGCCGGAAGTGCGGTGTGGAATTTGAGGTGGTTGACTGCACAAAGAAGACATATCCTGATGGAATGTTTGATGTGATATACAGCCGTGATACAATTCTCCATATACATGTATATCTATCAGCCTAAGATTTTGTACTTCATTGTCCTTTTCTGGGTTAACTGCTTGACTTAAATATTTTTTCTTTAGGTCAAATTTCATTTTCCTTCGTTGCTATCCTTATATGCTGTTTTATTTGTTTGGCTATGAGGTTCTTAGAAGCTCATCTGCATATGCATTTTTATTGCATGATTCTTTGTTAAAATTCTATGCATGTCGATGTTAGAAAGGTTCTTTTGCATGCTTTACTATCCTCTATTTTCGTCCATTTTGGTTTTAGAGTGAAGGTGACGTGGTAGTTAGTAAATGTTACTTGCTTGTGCTTGATCAGGACTGTCTGCAGCAGCTATTATCTTGGATTGTACTGACACTCTATCCGCATCTATTTTTTGTTTAACAGGATGAAAAATGTTAAGTACTTGAAGTTTTGCATTGTTTTTTGCATGTCACCTATATTTGCTTTTGTGTCGTATTTCAGTTCAGAATACTATGGTTTTTCTACTATTACTTCCACTCATGCTGAAAGAAGGGTGTCTTTGTTCAGGATAAGCCCACGTTGTTTCAAAATTTCTTCAAGTGGTTGAAACCAGGTGGTGTGGTTCTAATCAGCGATTACTGTAAGAGCCCCAAAGAACCATCACTGGAATTTAAAGAGTATATCAAGCAACGAGGATATGATTTACACCATGTAGAGGGTTATGGTCAGGTATTCGAGTTAAAATTCATCTTTTGTTTGCAATTTTCTTGTTGCTTTTGTGTATAATTACTTTGGAACTCATTTTTCAAATACACAGATGCTAAGAGATGCCGGTTTTGCTGACGTTTTAGCAGAAGATAGGACAGATCAGGTTTGTATGATGAATTTGTTTCATTAGTTTATTTTAAACCCATTTCTTCCTGATTGTGATATATCGAGGGACACCTGCGTGCGGGTTTTTTTTTTTTTTTTATTCTGCATGGTGCAGTTTATTAAAGTGTTGCAGAAAGAGTTAGATGCCGTTAAGAAAGAGAGGGATAACTTCATCCGCGACTTCTCAGAGGTGGGTTGCACATTCAGTCCTGCTCGTTCTGAATCAAATTGTTTCTGTACTTTCCTCTTCACGCGATAGTATCATATGTGCAGGAAGATTACCATGAGATAGTTGATGGGTGGGAGAAGAAGCTGAAGAGGAGCTCCTCTGGTGAGCAGAGGTGGGGCCTTTTCATTGCGAGGAAATGAATCCAAGCCAGGTTATTCAGGCTTCTAGTAGTTAGTTGATAGGAGTTTTGCTCTCTTAAGGATCCTTTGAGCTTCGAGATGCATCCTTCTTAGTCTTGTGTTATCGTAGAATTAAATTTCTGATGCAAATTTTAAACTTCCAGCCACCTCTAGTTAGTCTGTGTGACGGGAAATGTACTGTGATTTTGGGCCTTTTGGCTATTCTCTGTTCTCTATAGGTACTTGGTTTTAACTATATCTCATTATTGTTACTTTCTAGTTTAAGTAATCCGTTTTCTTAAAGATTGTCACTTGTGACCCCGTAAACGCAATTGCTTCCGTCATCACTCAACCGTGAACTAAACGGTTTTTTTTCTTTTGTTTAAATATCCACCTTTTGACAGCCAGGCCGAGAAAGACGCTTGCGCTCTGTGGTAGCAGGTATGGTCCTATAGATGCCGATGTTTTATCTTGCAATTACAAATATAACCTCAATTTTCATTATTTCGAACGAGTAATTAAAACACTCGTCGTCTAATGTGTAAAACGCTTGTATCACCCCTTCTGCTCTGGGCTCTTGGACCTTTCCGCTATGTTGCGGCGCAGCAGTAGTAAGAGATTCACACTTATTGGCTTCTAGTTTGTAATGCGTCATGAAATGTTTAATATTCACAAGTCATGCTAGGATAAAATTCTTGCGGCAACTTTGGATGTTGTCGATTGAAGAGATGACTCGATGTTTCGACGGGCGAAGTCAGAGAAGTCTGGTTAAGAGGCACTAGATATAAAATTTTAAATTCTAAGGGTATTAATATGTAAATGGGAAAAATTACTTGGAAATATCACTATAAAAATAATAAACTTTTTAGGGTCCACGTGGGTAAATTGTCCACACCTGCCTCCACCCCTGAGTTTAGAGCAGACACCTGCCTCCACCCTTAAGTTCCACCCGAGTTTAGAGCAGTCAATTTCTCTGTGCATTAAAGACAATTAATAGCACTAACAAAGTACAGAAGCAATCTTTAGCCTAAAGGGGTGTAGCTAATAGAAATCTTTAGCCTAAAACGGTGGAGCATCTTAGAGCCTGGTGCCTAGGCAGCACTTGGCCTAAAAGGTGTCTAAAAGTCCCGTTGCAATGTTTCTTAGTTATTTTAATTCTAAAATATTTGTTTTATGATTTATGTATTAAGTTTGCATGCTAGCAAGTTAGGATTAGTTTATGATTTATGTGTTAAGTTTGCATGCTAGCAAGTTAGGATTAGTCAAAATCAACATATAAAATAACAACATAAAATGGTTAATGCACTGACAAATAGTGAAATGCTTGGCTATAATTGGTTCTGGTCAAATGCATTGACAAATAGGTTTAGGTTTTTCAAGTTGTAATTGACAAACAGTGAAATGCCAGGCTCTAGTTGGTTCTGATCAAAAGGCAAAAGCTAGGCTTTCAACAGTTTTTTGTTTATGGACATTAGTTTATCAAAACAATTAACGATACAGACAGGATTGCATTCAATGTATTGAGAGATAGAAGAAGAAATCAGTTACCAAAATTGATAGAATTGCATTCAAAGTATGGAGAGTTAGAAGAAGAAACCAGTTACCATAAAAGCTTTCACTGCTGTAACAAGTTACAATATATACACAAACAAATATGTAATTCATAGATAAGTACTGGTAGAACACACAAAAAAACACTTTGAAACACATAATGCACACAGTAAACACTTTGAAAACACACAACAAACACTTTTGAAAAACAAATTCAGCTACAAAATCGGTTTTCTTAAGAAAGGAAGGTGAAAAGTCATTCCATAGACTAGGCCTACTCGTGCCTAGTCTAGCCCAGGCACTAACACCAAACCCCTCACCTAAGTCAGGTCATGGACTTAGGTGAGGGCTGTGGACTCATGCTTAGTACGACTAAGCATCGCCTAGTTGACACCTTAACAACTAAGTGTAATATAGCTAGCTGAGCAGACAGTTGTGTAGAAGGTGCATTGTTGGTTTGATTTTTGTGAGTGCGATTCATATGGATTATAAACAGTGGGATTGCCACATTTATCACACACTTTAGTTGGTATGTGCATAGTACCCGCCCACGTCTCAACACAACCAAAGACCTTCTTCATTTCTCTCCTTTTTAATTAGTCAACCAAACAAAGGAGAGATTGCTCAATCCCTCCCTTTCCTTCCCTTTCCCTCCAACCAAACAGGGTGTAGGGATAGGGGGAAGGGAGGGTTATTCAAATGTTTTTTTTTTGGGTTGGGTTTTCAATGGATATGTAGTGACCTTTGTACAGAAAAGATAATCGTGATTCATCATTTAACTCAGGTTTGCAGTGAAAAGCGAAGTTAACGTTCGTTTTAACCTAAAACTAACGTTAACTTCGCTTTTCGCTGCAAACCTGAGTTTAATCATAGTTTCAAAAAAACTCTTTTTTGGAAAAAAAAACATGAAAAATTAAATGACCATTTAAAACTTAAAACAGCATGTTTTTTTTTAATGCCAAACAATTTTCTTTTTTTTCACCTTTTTTCACTTTTTTTTAATGCCAAACAGTTTTCTTTTCATTTTTTATTTGATGTTTGTATTATTAGTTTTTCACTTATTTTATTTTTTTCTATTTTAGTTTTTAAATTTTTTTAAAATTCTACTCTTCTTTTTTCATTTTTTTCAAGCTCAATGAATGAGAAAAACTTCACAATTTAAAACTCTGAGACTTTGTTTGTGACTATGGTGTTAAGCATTTTTGTTGTTTTATTCGTTGCAATCCCCCTGACCTGCTTTCTATCAACAGTAAGAATTAAAAATTTACATCAAAATTAGATATTATTTTAATAATATGTAATTTGACACCAGAGCAGATCGACTCTTACAGGAACCCCTATCAGCTAATTTGTCATTTACGTTGCTGCCAATATGACTGATTTTGACGTCAAGGCACTGACAAGAGAGCGGAAGATCGGGTTGCCATCCTTTCCACTTGAGAAAGCATCCATTGCAACATTTCAGGTTGCACGACAAAAAAAAACTTGGAAGTAAGAGTAACAACTTAAAGGAATAAAAGTGGTCATCTAATGCAGCCTTTACAAGATGAAAAAACTTTTTAACCCAAAAAAATAAAAATAAAACACTCGTCGTCCTGAGCAGCTTCGGATAGAGACAGATGAAGACACGGATAGCTTTCGCGTTAAAAAAAAAAAAAGAAGTACCAAACATGGACCCTGCTGTCAAACGCGAACATATCATGGGGATCTGCTAACCTCACTGCCCACTGGGTTGAGATGGACCGTGGACGGTCTCCATGTGCTATTGGACCTTCTCGCCGCTAAGGACAAGAAAAAATACGCCTTCTTCAAAACAGAATTCAGAACCACTTGTCGTGTTCTCTCCACTTGGTACTTGTAAAGCTGGAGCCTCTTCATCATACGCCATTATTGAAGAGATTGCAGCTCTACCATCTCACCGACGGAAGGTACAATAATGGAGCCGACTATATTCGCTACCTTCGTCCCGCTACATATCTTAAAGTCTAATGATCCACCACATGTTTGTTTGCTGTTATTGATCGTCCCACGAAAGGTTTCTTTCTTTCTTTCTTTCTCCTTCTCCCCTTGTAGGTTTGTGAATGTGTGCCACCAAATGTACAAATATTGCTTATTTTAAGAATTTAAGCAATTAAAAGAAATGTAAGTTTCTTGTTCATTCAAGAGAGTGATATGTTTTAGTAAGTGAATCACTGCTCAAGGTTGCCCCCCTAAAGCCTATGCAGCACCTGATCAGATCCTCCACTTGTCAACCATCGAAGTTCTCCAAAGCCTTTCATAATGGGTTCAAAAATCTGTGGTTGAAGAATCAAATCTGTGTCATATTCAAATTTTGTGCTTCACTCTCATGTGTTCAATATGTAAATCAGGAAGGCGTGGAACACTTCATAGATGTTCTTAAGAAGCATTTGGCGACAGTAACAATTTGTTACTGATTGATTTATGGATCTGCCCCAAGATTCATGAAACATGAACATGCTCTTTAACTTTGAGATAAATTCAAGGAAAAGTAGCAAATTATATCTCTTCTTCTTGCCAAACAGCTCTTTAGCAAACAAGGTGGGGGATTCCTTAGGTTCTTTAGTTGGTAGGGAATGCAGGTCCAATGGCTTGTTAAGGACAATAGCATCCTGTACCTTTTGTTTCTAACACAAGCAAACCACACTCTGGCCTGTGAGGCTTAGTCGCAACTCCAACCGCATAAAATCGCATGGCTCTTAATGAATTTAACCCCTTCTCTATTTACAGTACCGGCAGATCTATGGAGCTCAGGCTCGTTTCCAACTTTTAGAAAGAAAAAACTTAAGATGATATTAGAAATAACTTGTCAATGCATTGAAGTTTTTATGAAAGATGAAGACCACGGAGGGAGGTCATGTGTTTAGTTGAACACATGTTAAGCCTCCCCCCTGCCGTGTCCGGCCCAAACACGCAACCACATCGCTAGTGGTTGCTAGTGGCCGGTGAAAATATGGTTGTCAATTTATTTTTTGTGGGTACTACTCCTTTAAACTGCAAACAGTGAAAATACGACACTCTAATTGACGGGTGTTCCGCTCTCCACCCATATAAAACAGTTTTGGAACCTCATGTGGATCATAAGTATTAGGATTTGGCTCAGACTAGGTCACACTCTTAGCAGTTAAGGTAGCCTAATATCAGCCGTTTCCATATGATACGTTATGTCCAAAAGCTTCCAAATATTTCTTAAATTGTCCAAATCAACTACCATAATCTAGTCATCTTTAGAGATTTGTGCAAAAAGTTGCTCGCATTATGCCCACGGTATGACATAAAACAAGCTTTTGCTCAAGGTCTGGTATTTATCGAATGTGCAGCAAAAACTACAACCGCACGTCAAGTTACAGAAGTATTGATACTTCTCGAAAATGGGTAGAAAAGCTATGGTGGTAAGTTCGGATGGAGATGGAAAGAGAGGATTGTGTAAGGGAGAATCACTCTGTAACTTCCAGCCAAAAGCTCCTATTTGGTTCTTTTTTCATGAAAAAGGCGAAAGGAAGAGAATGCAAAAAGATTTATTCTTTTCCCTAAAACAGTTGCTGGAGACAAGCACTAAGGCAGTGCCTCTCAACATGCACATCAATGAGGTTGAGATTTTTGTCTTGCTCTCCCCACTTGGTACTTGTAAGGGGACTCTCTTTGGTGGTTATTCATTTAATCGTCTGTTTTTGGTTTAACGTCCATGTCATCGAATCCCTCCCCAAGACAATGAACTTGTACTTCAAATATGAAAGCTTCATTTAAAGATTAGGCTTCCTTTAGATGGTGACCCGTTATATATATATAAATAAATAAATAAATACATTAATAAATAAATACATTAATAAATAAATATATATATCACATCCATGTCAAGAAATCCCTCCCCAAGACAAGGAACTTGTACTTAAAATATGAAAGCTTCATTTAAAGATTAGGCTTCCCTTAGATGGTGACCCGTTATATATATATAAATAAATATATTATATATATATATATATATATACTCCACAAGACAATGAACTTGTACTTAAAATATGAAGGTTTCATTTAAAGATTACAATTCCCTTACATGGGTGACCCGTTATATATATATATATATATATATCAAAGCTACGAGACACTTATATATCATATTGAATGAGAATTGTATGAAGCACAATTTAGTGTACAATACACGCAAACAAAGAGTGAACAAAAGATGTGACACGTGTTCAATGTAAGGCCCATTTGAGCCTGCCCGTGCCAACTACACTTGTTTATATTCTGGTGACTTTTCTAAGCCATTTTACCTCATAATTGATGCAGATTCATGGAACCCTTTAATTTCTGTTATTTTTACAACTACTTTGATGTTGGCGGCAGGGCCCTAGGATATAAATTTTCCTACTTGCTCATCATGAAATAATCAGATTTCTTAAATGGGTTAAAGTTAACTAGAGTTACAAGATTAAAAACAAATCAGATGGGGATTAGATATTTCTTTTAAAAAAAATTAACTCTTTCCTATGTTTGAAATTAAGATGGTTAAATAATATACCTTAGTCACTTCTACAAAAATTAATGCACCTTATTATTTGTATAACTAATGATATATGTGCAAATACATATTCTTGAAGATTGAAAAGAGAAAAATTAGATGCAAAAAATTGGGACACTTGAAATTAAAGAAAAAAGTGATTTTCTCAGCTGTAAATGTGAGTCGGTGGGATTCCATACAGCTAAATTCATTAAATGCCATGTCAATTGTCAAGATGTCGATTCTGATGCAACTAAAAATGACAAAATTTTGGCATCAGATCTGTTTGATTCGCAACTCTATTCCAAGAAACGGTATGTATTGAGCATGGGGAGCATGTGACTGCTACTTAATAATTGTTGTAAACTTAAAAAGGCCTACACTGGCTACCGTTGATTAATGGAATATAAAGAATTCATCAACAAAAGAATGACGGAGAGAAGACAAATTGATCAGGAATATTTGTCTCCATACAGACATGACGGTGCAGCCAATGGACCGATTCCATCATGGTGAGAAATAAAAAAAAAAGAGTAAAAATTAAATGTTTTTATACATCAAGAGTTGGACCTGTTGCTTAAAGTTTTCATTTAACAATTTTTTTAAAAAAACTTGACATGCTGCAACTAACAACAATAGGTCGACTTCAATTTTATTAAAAGAAAAGTTGTATCTCACGGCCACCTAAGTTTTGTTTTTCACCTTTTTTTTCTTTTGTCCTTCTCTCCACCTGCCTGTTTCTTGAGGTCTTGTTTGGACGTCGTGGCTCATTTCACCTTGGTGGCGCATTTGGGATGAGCGCAACAACAGGGTCTTCAGGGACACATTCTTTTCACCAGATTCTGTAGCTCGTCTTGTGCAGAGGGATGTTCAGTTTGTCATTCGGTTAAAGCGCCGCTGTCCGTTGCGGCTGGGTGATTGTGTTGCTCCGTCTTTCCTCCCTCTCTCTGCCTCTCTTCTTTTACTATGTATTGTATTGTGTGTTTCGTATTCTTGCTTTTGTTTTTGCGGTTTGTTTTTGTATCTAGGAGACCTTTTGTTCCCAAATTTTGTTATATATTCTCATTTTATCGGCTCTTTTCTTTGTCCGTCCTAACTACAAATTAATGAAGTATAAGAAAACAAATTCATGATCAAAGAATTTGGTAAGAAAGGGACAATTTATCGGGTAAATTTTTCCGCATGTGAAAAGTTTTACCAACGTTTTTATGAAGTTATTATTGTCTCGGTCCGCATGCTACCAACTTGTTGGTGGAATCGGTCCATTGGCTGCACCGTCATGTCTGTATGGAGACAAATATTCCCGATCAAATTGTCTTCTCTCCGTGATTCTCTTGTTGATGAATTCTTTGTATTCCATGAATCAACGGTAGCCAGTGCAGGCTTTTTGAAGTTTATAACAATTATTAAGCAGCAATCACAAGCTCCCCATGCTCAATACATACCGTTCCTTGGAATAGAGTTGCAAATCAAACAGATCTGGTACCAAAACTTTGTCTTTTTTAGTTGTATCAGATTTGACATCTAGACAATTGATATATATATATATATATATATATATATATATATATATATATATATATATATATATATATATATATATATATATAGAGAGAGAGAGAGAGAGAGAGAGAGAGAAAGAGAGAGAGAGAGAGGTGAGAGAGAGAGAGAGAGAGAGAAAGAGAGAGAGAGAGAGGTGAGCTCAAATCCTCTTACTATCTTGAGCTTCATTCAATCATGGCCACCCAATTCATTGCTGGGGTTGGTTAGTGTGATTAAGCACACCGCCTAAGCAATGCATCTGGTAGTGATGTGAGAAGTCAGAAGATTTCTCAATACAAACTTGAACGGAGAAATAGACAAATTATATATATATATATATATATATATATATCAGTCCACTTTGGGTAATGGATGAAAACGAAAAGTCTTAAATTCATGTTAAATATGAACCTTCTAATGTACTAAGTCAAATTCTAGTTCAAGTCGTTTTTGTAATGGAATTGATTTTCATACTATCAAAATTTTGATGTTATAAGAGCCGTTCGTTCTTTTTTACTATTAAAAACACATTATTTAAGTAAAAAAATAACTCACCTAATGTATGTCTAATCAAATCACTCTCAACATCATATCTATAAGCTCAGCTTTCAAAACAAATATTTTTAGTAATTAAAAGTGGTCCGGTTTTTACCACTTTATTGTACATATACATACATTATTTATATATGCCAACTGCTTTCGTTAAGTTTATATCTCAAAGATGATATGCCGTCTTTGACGTTTCTTCATTTTGGTCTACGAAGGATGGTATCGTGGAAAAACACTAGATAACAAAACGTATTGGACTTGATCTAAGGTTTTTCTTTAGAAAAAGATTAGGTTGAGATGATGTTGCTGGCTATGAACTTCAGACTTCGATGCCATTCCATAAGTCCATTGTCACAAAAATTGTGTACGAGTATTATACGGTGAGAAATTTTTTGGGTATAATACGACAAAGTTATATATCTTGAGAATAAAACGAGAAAATCTAGATAAATTTTTTAAAAACTTAAAACATTTAATAAACCTTAAAAGTTATAAAAAAATAAAAAACCATAAAAATTTTGAAAAAAACGTAAAAAAACATGTATAATACGCGTTCTTTTCACATTTTTTTATTTTCTGACATTTTTTTAAAAAGACGTGTTTTTTTTTCACGTTTAATACGACTGACTCTGTTTTGGTATATTATACGTGTTTTTTTTTCAATAGAACGTGTTTTTTGTGACAGTAGTTTCAACTTTGGAATGCTGAAAATCAAAAGGGAGCGGCACCAACCTAATTGTGGCATCACCACCAAACTAAGCAGACAAATAGTGAAGTTCACTGAATATTCTTCATAGGCAATGCATTCCTTTGTTCTTATATTCTTCACAGGCAATGCATTCCTTTGTTCTTATATTCTTCACAGGCAATGCATTCCTTTGTTCTTATATGGTGCCATTTAGTAGAACTTTATAAGTTTTAGAATACGTTCGTTGCATATGTAAGTCTCCAAAATGATCACCTAAAGTTTTGGTTGGTAAGTGACGTTCCTTGCAGGCAATATAAAATAGCAAATAGAAAAACTAATATGTTCATGGATGCAGAAGCGCACCAGGCAGGTTTAGGTTTGCCTTGGGACCCTAAAACCCGCAAGTAGGTGCAGTTTTTAGGGTCAAGGGCGTGCGTTAATGCCAATGCTGGTTAAGATTTGGTCAACCACCTTTTTCTAATCAATGAGCCGTGAGCGCTATCCGATTATTGGCTAGGATACTTTGGTTGACTAACTTAGTCCGACAAAGGGCATGTTTGAATGACACTTTGAAACAGAGTTAGGTGACAAACATAGTCATAGAAAACATGTTTTGAAAAAAAAAAAGTGAAAGAAACACTATAAATTAACTGGCCATTTAAACTTAAAAAAAATGAGTTTTTTTTAATCATAAACAAAAAACACATTTTTAATGCGTTTTTTTGTGCCTTTTTAGTTTTTCCCATTTTTTTCAGTTTTTAATGTCAAACAGTTTTTTTTTATTTGTTGCAAATATACTTATCCTTTGATGTTTATGTTATTAGTTTCTCACTTATTATATTATATTTATTTTTAATTTTGTAAAATTTTTAAAAATTACTGTATTTTTTTCTTTTTTTCAAACTCAGGCATTTTACCCCAAAAACACATCAGTGTTTAAAACTCGAAAACGTTGTTTTTGTGACTATGAACAAATTACATTTTTACCCTCAAAACACCGTTTAAGACATGTTTGGATGACAGTCAAAATTCGGTTTGTTCTTGAAAAACCCAGATTTTGCCAAAACAAAAAAAAAAAACCTAATGTTTTACAAAATAATGTGTTTTTAGAAATGTGTGATCAATAATGGGGCAGCTGCAGGATAGAGGAATTGGTTTGCAACATGAAAAGTTAATGCTTTTAGAATTCAAAACAGATACTAACTGTCTACCAATCGGTTTGTTTCACAATCCCATTCAAAACAGATACTAGCTGTCTACCAATCGGTTTGTTTCACAATCCCATCGAAAACGATTTTATTCACTTCCTTTTCAAAATTTAAAACTTATACAACGAGTGGCGTTGCCGGATTTATACTGAATCGTTTGCATTCCCTAAAAAAAGACAGAAAAATGTTTCCACCTCCTCAGGTAGAAAGGTTGCGGCGCCAACCAGCGAGCGGGCGTACCAGTTAGCAGAAATGGGCAGATTATCAAGAACAAGTTCCAATTTTCTTCTTCTATTTTAGAGTTTGGAAAAATCTAGTTTGTCTCATTCTTCTAGTTTGTCTCATTCTTCTCAAGAAGATTGGATATGGCGAGTAGCTTTTTCCTGGAGGCCAGGGGTAGAGCCAAGATTTTTTTTAGGGGTGGGCTGACAGTCCAACCTCCGAATTCAAATATAAGAAATACATGGCGTAATTAAAAATTTTTATTTCTTTCAATGTAATTTTTTTTTTCATTGGTCGGAGTGGGGTCATGGCCTAGGCAGCCCCCCCTCCCTCCGCCCCTACTGGAGGCAGGCACAAGAAACTTCAATGTTTTTTGTTTTCTTCCTCATTATTTTTCCTAAGAATTTAAAGTTAAGTTCGATTGTCCTTTTAGTATAAAAATCATGCAAAAACACGCTTTAAGGCCACAAACAACAAGAGGTCCACCCACCTATCTTATCGGGGTTAGTCCGATGAGATTGAATAAGGGCTTTTCACTTCGAGCTCTGTGCTGTAAATGAGGATCACTGACATGCAAATCGAAGCATGCTGAAAGCAGGATCTTGAAACACTGACACAAGTCGCAGATCTTAAGAGATGAGCACTTGGGTGACAATTATATCTATAATATCTCAGAGTTGTGGAGATCTCTAATCCTCTGCATTAGATATGGATCATAATAGATTTTTAAAACCCTTTATCCTCTCGATCAGATATGGATCATAATAGATTTTTAAAACCCTTTATCCTCTCGATCAGATATGGATCACAATAGATTTTCAAAACCCTCTTTATATTTGACATATGACAGTATTATTATGTTGGTCGATGAATCTACTCAATTTTCCATCAATTTAATCGAAGAGGCCAATAATAACGACGTTTAGCCTTGATACAAAAGCAAACGAGCCCTTATGGCCATAGCATTTTTTACGCATCGGACATTTTTCTAGAGAAGAATCGAAATAAAATATGATAGTCGGCAGTCGAATATATTCAAAAATTTAAAGAAAGGCTTTTTTTGGTTGAAATAACTTGTCTAATTTAGTCATTTGGAAGGTATTAAAGGATTATTATTGAGTATTTTTTTTAATAAGAAGTTAGTTGATTTAAAAAGATAAACAAGAAACCTGCCGAATCGAGAAACCTTCGTCACCGGAGATCTCTCCTTCCTCTCCCCTTCTATAAAAGGTGCTCATCTGCCCTCGGGGTTAGGGCACCACGCCTTCTCCTTCTTATTGCTCTCAGAGGGAGTCGTTCTTTGCGACAATCAAGGAGCAACGACTCGAAAGGCGCAGTGCCCAAGATCCTGATTTTGGGGATCCTCCACCATTCGGCCAGCAGTAGCGGACAGCTACGGCTGAGCTGACGACCACGACCGATCCGACTAACGCCCGGTCCGATTGAGTCTACAGCCGCCGTCGCCGGAGCACAATCGGGGAGAATCCGACGTGCCGTCGACCGATTCCTGCCATTGTGAATGGTGGAAGCTCGTCCGTCGACGCTGGCTGCCCCTCGCTTCTCCTCGAGGACGACCGAGAGGAAGCCGGCTGTGCATTCGTTTGGAATCTTTGGATCCTGCACTAAGGGCTGGTACTACCGCTGCCTCGGCCTTGATCCCTGAAATCGATCGCCCGTCGGTTGTCGAGAGCGTTGGAAAAATTTTCCGCACTTTTGCTTTGAACTCCCTAACCCAAGCGCCGATTTGATCGATCCTTCGTGATGGAGCGCGGCTTGGATCGCTCTTTGGAGAAAAGGGTTAGGGTTTCAAGGTCGCTTCCGTTCATGCCTGGTTCGTCGACGTTGCCGAAGAAGAATCAGGTGAGGGAGTCGGATCTCTATTTGCTTTCTCGTTTGTTATTGCCGGTTCTTGGCTGAAACTTTTTGTGGGTTTTTCACGCTTTTATTCTGGAAGAGGTTGTTGCTCGGTGCTTTGCGTTGATTACTTCTTATTTGGTTGCAAAAATGGAACTGGATGGATCAGAGCTATCATTCATGAATGAATTTCGAGGCGATAACGTAGTATTGTTGCGTTTAGGTTGTGGTATTCACCGTTTTCCTCCAATGTACTTCTACTTTTGTTCCATAACGGCAATGCGGTATGGTTGATCGATAGCGTTGTTGTTAGAAGTACCGCGCATCCCCAGCAAACTTCTTAATGAACTAGAAATCAGGTTTTGGAGCTTGCTCCCTTTTTCATAGTAGACACTCGTTGCGTGATTTTATAACATTAACTTCTCATCCGTCATGAATGTCAGCTTATGGTGCACATAATGTGCTCCTCTTTGTGTAAGTCAAATATTTGTGGTACTCAAAAAAAAAATATTGATATTTGACTGTAAGAGTAAGATCATTAAGCAATGTTTTTTTTTGGTCGAATTAAGGGCATTAATTGCAATCTGCAAAGCTTGACCTCTTTTACTGTGCTTTAAATCCCCAACAGCTTCCTAGTTCACAATTTTGAAGTTTTAACAGTTAGTATACTTCCATTATTCGTATGGGTTATCGTGGTTATAGTAAAGTACTCTTTTTAGCTTCCATTTCCTGTGTTGCTTCTCAGTTTTGACTTTTTTGGGTAACATGAGTTATAGTTTCAGAAGTGGATGTTCTGTTGGCAGAATCAATAAGGTTGAATAGTTTTTTAGCATTTCTCCCTTGCAGTCTGAGGAATAGTTCAGTATACCTGTGCAGGAATCGGGTCTGATAATTTTTGAAATTAGTCCTCTGGAAGCTCAAGCTTTTAATATTTTCAGATTTTGAATTTGTCGGATCTCGTGTCGTCTGTTGATCATGGGAAGCGAATCAGTACTCATTTCTCCTCTACTTTTTTATGTGTTGTAGAACAAGAGCAATCGTCTGCTGATTAGTGTTACAGTCGTGGGAAGTGCTGGGCCTCTCCGGTTCCTGGTAAATGCCGATGAGTTGGTTATGGCTGTCATCGAGCAAACACTGAAATCTTATGCACATGAGGGTCGGCTTCCAGTGCTAGGTTCAGACTTCAATAAATTCCTCCTCTACTGCGCACATGGTGGTTCAGACGGTAAGAAGCGACTTCCGGCTTTTGCCGTCCTTGGATTTCATCTTGCTCTGTTGAATTGATTATGGTCTCCCCAGTCCCCAGTTCGAACTAATGTATAATCCGTTCTGTTCTTTAATCAGCACTCAGCCCGAATGAGACGATCGGATCATTTGGTGGGAGGAATTTCGTACTCTGCAAGAAACGGGGAATAGATCTTGCCGCTGCTGAGGCTGCTGCTAAGAGCACGAGCGGGTGGAAATCATGGCTGAACAAATCCTTTCATCTCAAGATTTCCTCTCACTAATCTCGTCCACAGCCACGAACATAAGTGTGTCTGAGTTCTATGTTCAGTCATCGTCGTCCTTGTTTTACTTTTTTTTTTTTCATTTGCTGCAAGCCTGCAAGAGGTGGCATTCTGTTGAAGATCCAAAAGGGTGGTCTATTCTTTGTGGTCGACGTTTTGTCATCCGACTCATGTTTTATTATCTACTCATTGGAATTTGATTTCTTGTGTGCTTCTGTTAGTTCGGTTGGTAGGTGTTGAATGAATCCAGCTTGTAATAACCCAATTTCATAGCTTGGTTGTTGAACAATAGAATTCTGGATTTGTAGTCGGTTGTTTCGGTCATGCTTGGTGTGGTGGCAGAACTATATGGCGATTTTTGTTGTTGGTTGATTGTTTTATCTTGTGTGTTACATGGAAACGGTTACTTCTTCGGTGCCAGAGTCATGGAGCTCTTTGCGCGTAAGAGGATATAGAACAGTACTCGAATTGGCGTACTTGTTTACTCGTTCCCTTTGTTGTTTGGACGACGGAAATGATGGCAATGGCAAGACCATGCAGCACATCAGACTAATCAGAGTCTCCGATGGCTGTCTTCACAGGCGGAGTAATTGCTTGCCAATACAAATGTTTTTTATGTTTTCTTCAATGGTTATGAAATATCTGCTTTTGTGTATTGGGGGTTGGTTGAAGACTCTTAACTTGAAGGAGGTCCAAGAGTTTGGTACTCTAGGTTATCTCATTAGTTTGGTACTCTAGGCATCTCTTTTGGCATATTCTGGTTGGCTTGTGTATAACATGTTCTAGTGGGCTTCTGTGTAACTTCTTAAATGTCGGCAAATAAAACTAGACTGATCGGTCGACTTTGGCGAATTGCTCCTTGCTCCTTCAATCGTAATTGGAAGAGTTGGATTTCTTCTTTGCAATAGTTGCCAACTAAAACAACTTGGAGAACAAGGAAATGAAGCAACTTCGTGTTTATCATCCTTACAATACGTAAATGTCTGTCAATAATGAGATCCTTTTGAAATGCGGAGGATGGGAATTGGGATCTTCAGACATCTTCCCATGGCTAAGCACCACAGCTTTATCTTTTCAATATGCATGTTGGCATCAGTCATTTTCCCACAAGCTGGTTATAATCTTCAGGTTGGATCTTTATCTGGGGACGAAGGATATCTCCTATCCTGTCCACTTCAATCAATATTTTCCGTGACACTATAAAAATGTTTTGGTTGGTATCTTGTCAAATTCAATCATCCCATAAAATTGGATCCACACGTAAGAAAAGTTCAGCTTGGTCCACAAAACTCACGAGTCAAAATTTTCAACTGTCAAAAACTGTCAGGAAAACTTAATTTGTGATGCACAAGTTGAAGAGCATGCACATTAATTTGTGATGCACAAGTTGAAGAGCATGCCCAAGTAGAAGAGCAGTGAGGGTGGTAGATCTTATAAAAAGACAAGAGGTTGGGTGGCAGCTACGGTTCTCGGTTCTCTGTCCTGCAATAGGTCTCTCTTACTCACAGGAAAAAAAAAACATGTAAATCGATTTTTTTTTTGTGATTTTTCTGTCATTTTTGAGGAGCATCTTTTTTTTCCGTGAAGAGGTCAGCAGATAATTCTGGCAGTCACTATATAAACGCTTTACATACATGTGAATCCATTTACTCACTCACACGAACATACATCCGTGTATCTATGTGTCTATTTTATGTGCTTATATGTGCATGTATGTCTATATAAAAATATTTGAACCCAAATAAGCTGACCACATGATGACCAACCCGTGGTTCATATTCAATTGGCATCATCTGCCATCTAACCATGGTCAACATTTTGAAGGTCTGCAAAATAGTCAGTAAAAGCATGCTTCTTGGTGAAAAAGGCCTGTGATATGATCCATAAAGCAATTCCAACTTGCCAAACTGAAAACCAAACCTGCATATAGGAAGAAAAGTCCGATTGTACATATCTTCTTTTTTCCAAGAAACTTCAACAATGAGTAGGACATTGACAAAACTTAGTTTTCACATTATTTCCCGGTCTATCTCAACTGGGTCCCTTTCTAACCTGAGTCAACTTGCTTAAGGTTTTGGCTACGACTTTTTATGGTCAAAGCTTGTGGGGAGCTGGGAGTTGTTAGATTCCTACCAAATTATGGTTAGAAATAAGGTTGGGACAAGGTCACACATTCACTATTCTTGTTTTTTATTTCTAAAATATTCTTAGCTATCTTCTTAGTTTCAATTTTTTATATGCTTATTTATTATACTTTAAATATGAATGTAGCAACATTTTTTTTTGTTGACTCAAATCAGATTCAGTTAAATCGCTGGATTTGCTGAATCACTGAATCAGTAATTTGTCTGATTATATTTAATTTCTAACTTCTCCATCAGTGAGTGGACATTCTTCAAGTTGCGTTAGTTTAAGCTTTTACTGGGGAGCTCTGGTTGACTTGATGGTCAAAAGTTTATGCAACATTGGAAAATTAAATGGTGACTCTGGTTTTGTAGAGTCACCTAACCATGTAATCAATACCGTCCGATCTAATATGATCGAAGGCTAAGAGGAAAGGGTGGTAAGTATTTTTGTTATCGCATATTAGTTTACATCTTTTTCTTTTTGTTTTTCTATCAACCATTCACATGCTTTAGATGGATAGCTTGATTAAATGGCTGTTATATATATATATATATATATGTATGTATATATATATATATATTTATTTATTTATTAAATGGTTGAAATTTTAAAAATTGTTGTGATGAAAACCAGTCACT
This sequence comes from Nymphaea colorata, assembly GCF_008831285.2. Taxonomy (NCBI): domain Eukaryota; kingdom Viridiplantae; phylum Streptophyta; class Magnoliopsida; order Nymphaeales; family Nymphaeaceae; genus Nymphaea; species Nymphaea colorata. Next base: position 18,105,196 of record NC_045148.1, read on the forward strand.
ATGTTAGCGTTTGGGAAATGGTAACAGTTTATGGTGCAGCCACGGTTTATAGCAGCTTTAGTGACAGTTTATGGTTCTTGGGATGAATTTTCATGTTTTAATCATTCAGCACCAATTCTTGTCCTACGTTGTTTTGTTTTTGTGTCCATTACTCTTTGGACGTGTCTCATTTAATGAAATTCTTTGCAGTTTTCTCTCTCTCTCTCTCTCAGTTTGCCATTCGGTTGAAGCGCCGCTGTCCGTTTGCGACTGGTGACTGTACCGCGTCGTCTTTCCTCTCTTTCTTATTTTTCTGTGCATTGTATTGTATATTTTCTCTTCCTGATTCTGTTTTTGCGGTTTGTTTTTTACGGATGTATCTAGGGGACCTCTTGTCTCCAAATTTTGTTATATATTCTCATTTTATCGGCTCTCTCTCTCTCTCTCTATCTATATATATATATATATATATATATATATATATATATATATATATATATATATATATATATATATAAAATGTGAAATTGGAGGAGACTCTTGTTGGTGTAGTTGTTCCATGACCAAAGCCAGCTACTGTGTGGTGGAGACGATCTTAATACTGTAACAATTTTGATCTGCATTGAAGAGTTTCATTAAGCTCTGCTCAACTGTAACATCCTGACGGCAGGCCGGGTCAAGATCAACCAACTCTTACTTTTCTTCGAGGAGATGGTTGTCATGTTCTTCTCTTGTAACCACAACCAGGACACAGTCCTCGCTAGGCAGCTTTCAGGCAATTTGACTAATCATCTTCCCGGATCATCAGCGAACCAACCTCTTTTCTTCCAAAAGTCCACAGCACTGATCTTCATAGTTGGCGACGCTTAAAAAAACTTCTTCACAAGCTTCTAAAATGGCATAATGTCTCTAATTGGGCGGCCGAACATCCATATTTTTTACTGTTGTAGGGAAAACAGTACCCCAGTCTTGCTCAGGTTAAATTTTCTATCAGTTTATAAGATGATCTGAAGGTGTTTGATAATAATATTTATAAGTACAAAACAAACATGTTTTAAAAATATTATGTTCTTGCTTTCAGAAACATTTAATTATACATGTTTTTTTTTTAAATGCCAATAAAGGATCCCTTGGGAGATAAGCTCCCCTATCTTTATTATATATATATATATATATATATATATATATATATATATATATATATATATATATATAGCAAAAAAGTTTTCCTATCTAAACATCCAAGAACTTCACAACCGATCTACAGGAAAACTGGCAGGACAGCAACATCACTGCGCTGGCTCAAGCGCAGAACAACATGTGGGCATGAGTGGGCATTTGCCTACACAGTCCGGCGAGTTTTAGTTATTTTGCATGCCTTAGTTATTTGCCTTGTATCCCTTAATCATTTTATTATGCTTAGGATTTTTTGAATGACTCAAAAAATTTCTTCATCTTCCCCTACCCACATTAAAACAAAATGAGCAACTCAGGATACTACCAACATGTACATTTATTTTCATGTTAACAGGTGCATATACACATGCGTGAGATAATAAATATGTATGAAATAACAAATAAGTATGAGATAATATTTATGAGATAATGAGATGACGTCAAACATAAATATGAGATAATATTTATGAATTAACAAAAAAAATTATGAGATAATGAGATAACAGAGGAATGGATGAGATAATGCTAAACATATATACAAGATTATTTATAAGATAATAAAATAAGCTATAAGTGAGACAAGAAAACGACAATGTTTTTTTACTATTTAAAAGTGTATATTGGTTTTTTTTTATAATGATATGTATATATAAACTGAAAATTTTATAGTTTTATAAAATCAGTAAATTTTACACTTTTTTTTAAGATTTTTATTTGTATCTTCATAGAATAATCTTTTTATCGTACTTAAATGACTCATAAAATCACATGCACCAAAGTGGCGTACATAACGAGATCTTAGAAATAACGGCTCTCACTATAAGCGTTGATTTAAACACAGCATCGAGTTTATGTTAGACAGTCGACTCAACAAAGCTCTGCCACCAGGACTTGCAGGGATAACCCTACGAACTTGCGAGTAACCCCACGACAACGTCGAGAGACGGAACTCAAGTTACAGGGTCGCTAGCTTGACACCTTCTAAGTTCCCTCCACATTTCGTCTGGTTGGAAGTAAATTCAAAGGCCGCTTCCCGCCTTCCACCGAAAGTCGAGGCGTGAGAGAGCGAGAGAGAATGGAGAAGGATGATCCATGGGAATGCTTGGACGTTGACGATTCCGATCTCCAACCTTTCGTCCGACCCTCCACTCTCCTTCCTTCGAAGCGGCCCTTGGAAATTCCAGATGCCCATCTAGAGAAAACCGGGAAGCACGTGGCTGTTTCCCTTCATTCCGCGCCTTCCACCCAACTCCCTTCTCTCGAACCCTGTTCGCAACGCATTCGAGCCCCCTTTCAATCTGAGAAGATTCAAGAAGAAAGCCTATTTTGCAGCATCCAAAATGTCGACGCTAATCAGGAAAATTCTGCAGAACGTGCGGAGTCCGAAGAAATTAGGGTTCATGCGGCTCACGATTTGGGGAATAACCTGAGGTTTCGCCATCGGATTCCTGGACCAGCTGGTGCTGTTCAGTTGGCTATGCAGAAAGATAGTGAAGTAGGTGGCGAAAGATCTTGCCATCCGCAAGATGGTGTCTCGTTTGACTTAATGGGATGCCATGAAGACGAAGACTTCAAGAAGAGTCCATGGTTACTTGCTGTGGATTTTGTCGAGAAGCAGCAATCTCAATTGGGTATTTCAGTTTTCGGCCTTTCGTCTTCCTCTGCATTTTTCATGGTCTTGTAGGCAGGTATGAATATGTGGAAGATTTTGTGTGTCCTGTAGATGCGGAAGGCGCTTCACGTACAACGCCAATAAAATTGATCAAATCAATTGCCCAGAGTGTTGATCGCTTGCCTCAGGTTTTTCACTGTTTCTTCCCAAAATTTTTGATAATTGGTGGTCGTAGCTTAAAATATTTAGGGGCTGCCTTCAGTCGTTTTCCAAAAAGTTTATTCTGTAAGCCTTCTTAGGGGTCGGTAGGGATTAGAAATCACATGAATTCGCATAAACAGTCTGATTGGAGTTCATTCATTTATCTATTATTATCCTTTAGGTTGTGGGAATCCTGAAATCCTGTATGCCTGATGGGCGAGGAAATATGTTTGTGACTCTAAAGGTACTCTACTAAGTGTGAAAGTCAATTGAAGCAGGGTGATGGTTCTGATCTTTGTGCAATCCATTGTCATGCTGTAAATCGTTTAATGTTCATTGATTTAGGATCCTACAGGCACCGTTGATGCAAGCATTCACCGGAAGGTTATTGAAGAAGATAAATTTGGAAAATATATTTCAGTTGGATCTGTTATCATACTTCACCAGGTTTTTGTATTTCCAGTCCCCAAATCAGTAATCCTTTTCACTTTTGTCATTCTCGAAATCTCAATACAATTTTAGACTGATACTAAGTGATATTGACAGGTTGTTGTGTTTTGTCCCGGTCGTTCATCTCGCTATCTAAATATAACATTGAATAACGTGATCAAGGTATACAGATTTGGCAACATATTTCCTCCGGTTATTTCAATGACCTTGTACCTACTTTAGTTTACCATTATAGTTTTTCTCACATTTCCCGTGGAGTTTGTGCTTATTCTGGTTGCATTTGTGCATGGCATCTCTTTCCTTTTATCCTGCTATTTCCTTTCTTTCTGAACAGATTTCTAGCCAATACAACAAGGGTTGTTGAACAGTGACTTAATGGATGAGAGAGGTTTTAAGGTGCCAAAATGCTAAAATTGATGCAAAACCATTTTCTCTTTCAATGAGCAGATAATTTGCCTACGTTATTGTTTCCCATACCACATGACTTTATCAGAAATCGTTCTCAATGCTGCTTCCACTAATTGCTCTAAAGATCCTTCCTCGTTTTTATCATATAGGTATTCCTGTTGTGGATTCTTGATCACTTCAGATGTAGCTAGAAAAGTTAACCTTGTGATATCAGCTATAGCAAGTTGGAAGTTGCTTGGCCAGCTGGCTTCTATTACATGTTATGGTGGATACAAAGAAAAATATTTCAAAGAAAATCATATATTTTTTGCAATTTAAGTCAAGTTTGCATACCGATGTATTGAAGAGAATAGAATGTTGTTCAGAAATTTGTTATTGGTTTCATTTCATCCTGGTTTCTTTTCTATGTTTGAGCTACTTGCGGTGAGGTGAATCCTTCTGGACAACAAAGAGCAGGAAATAAGTGTGATGCACATGTGAACTATTCCCATTGGTACTTGGCATGGCTTCCACAGATATATTTGTGAAATTATCTGCATGGATAAAATATGATCCTTGTTGCTCCTGACAAAAGAAGCTACCTTTTAAACTGGTCTCTGGCTATTCAGGATCTGTTCATGAAAGTAGAAAAAGAAGAAAAATCAGTTGATTTAAATCAGTCGCAACCTTTTGCTTGTTATCTGTTTGAAGATTTTGATTTCATTCTTTCATGCTTGCAGTTATGGAATTTTGATTTACTTCATGAAAGATTTTTTTTTTTTCAATTATAACATTGTGCTTTGAAAATGTGTCTCATGTTCTGCATCTTTTTCATCTAGTGATTTTTATGGGCTTATTCTGAGCAGGTCATCAGCAAAGAATGCTGCTCGGCCAGAGAAATAAGTTCACCTGCAAGAACATGTCTGCTTGGCAACAGAGGTGACCTATGTTTCTTGTATCTGGTGAGTTGTATTATTCTGTCACTGCAAATTGTTTTTATTTGGAGTTTTTTTGAAAAGCAGAAGCACTGGCTGGAGTAACAGAATCTCAGAATGCAATAACAATGAAGAATGCACAATTAAATCAAGGAAATCGTGGACAACAGGTGAGTCATGTTGAAGCTCAAATTGCCCATGTTGTCAGGAAGGAAATTCCTATTGAAAAGTTGAAGCACAACGTCAACATGTTCAACTGCCAGTTGGAAGGGGCACATGAAATGCAAACATGTAGGGCAGCTGTTGCAGAAAATTCAGGTCTTCACTTGAACAGCTCAAAGGACAAAACTGCTGGAGTAAAGAAATTGATTGGAACTTCACTTGCCGAGTGGACAGATGAACAGATTAATGAGCTTTTCAATGATTATCAAGATATTTTTTAGTTTTTGATAGTTAGTTATCCATGTACGAAGGAATGATCCTGTTATCCAAGATGTAAATATTTCAGGGATACTTGTAAAATCCCTTCTTTTTGGGCGTGTCAACTAAGTGGCAAAAGAAAAAAGGTTAATGGTGAAAATACTTTGAGAAAGCACCGACTTGTGACCATGGAATTTTAGGTTATGTCAGCTAAATCTTGCAGGACTTGCTCCTGCAAAATAACACGGTTGTATTTCTGCTAGGTACAATTAAGACTTCGCTTCATATACAGAGTGAAGCCAGTTCAATGGGTACATCTATATTTTCTGAACCTTCTCATTGTGGAAATCATGCTACATTATGGATGATACTATTGCTACCAACATTGTAGTTATTTTTACTTTTATTATTATGATTTGTTGCTGCTGGCATTGTTGTTTGGTAGCATACGTTTGCTAGTTTGCCTTTTCTTGGTTTTACAATAATGTGCATATTACGTGTGTGCAATGGTCAATCTTGTTAGCATGCCATGCTTTCCCTAGTTTACCTTGTTTTTGGTTTAAATGTGTGTATTATGCATGTAGTATGTACGTAACGCTACAAACTGACGATTAACTTCCATCCTGCAGTTCCGAGTTGCCCAATTTGTCTGATATTGAGTGGTGTGTTCTGCACCTTTATGCACAGTTGTCCATCTTCTCGCACTTGTTTGCCCATGTTATGATACTGTTAAAGGTTCCATTGTCTTAACATCATGATTGACCCATGGACTGCTTTCGGAAGGCATCAAATTACACTGTATCTGAAAGTTCCTTCTGGTTCATGGAAAGAAGACTCTGTTGCTGGATGACTACTTACAAACTGCTTTGTCGTACAACTGCATCCTTACATGGTCAAACAGGCATCCTCAAGCTGTGTTCCCGTAGGCCGCTTGTTAGGATATTACAGTACTGTGTGACCGCATTTCTATCCCAAATAGCTACGTCCAATTGGCCAAGCTGATTTACCGATAGAAAGCTTCTGTGTAGCTCCATCTGTGCTCGCAGTTGTAGATAAAGTCGACACGTCAAGAACTGCAGTGCACGGTCTAGCTGGTGGAGAGTTCATTCGAAAAAGTTGTCCCAAAGATGGTCCTAGATATTGCTGCTCAGGCTGGTGCAGTTGTTTCTGCTGTTTAGTAGCGCGCTACCAGCCAAAAGGACAAAACCAGTATGTCCACCATTCAAATCAAATTTGCAAGCTTGAGTAACCACTAAGTTGAGCTTCTCAAATCCGGTGTTTGCCGCAGTTTAAATAGTCTGGCCCTCGCGCATATAGCTTGGCAGAGGATGTAGTATGCTCACTTGAAAGATAACAATTTAAACAATCTCCATTTCATGGCAGCTAGCCTTTCCGCATAAAATATGAATTGCCAATCGCTTCAACTGATTTCACTTGCTTCATAACAGATCATAATGCTCTGAGAAAACTTTATGAAGTTTAATAATTTTGAAAAAATCCATACAGCAGCATTGATGAATGCAGATAATATCAGGAAAACGAGTGCAGAGTCCATTTAAACGACCATAAACTGAAGGTGAACCGACGCAAATGAGCCAGAACAAAAGACTGCTTTTTCTTTTCCCTAAAAAAGAGTTCGACCAAATGAAAACCAAATAAAGAACAATCTTTTTGCAAAGGAGCTCGCATAAGTGGCTTGTTCATAGAAGAGATACTGAACTCTGGGTGTACTTTCATCAAGTGCACTACAAAGTACACTTCCTTCCCACTTCTTCGTCCTGTGTCAAGTATAAAGAGATATGCAGTAGGGAAGGAAGTCGTGGACTTTTTCATTTACGTGTTTGATTGCCTTTAGTACGATGCTAATATAAAAAAAATGTTGCCCAAGATAATCAGTGGCGCCCATAATGAAAGATCCTTCTACTGTCTAAGAAAGTTGTAAAAGTCGCACAAGGAAGACACCTACAGTGTTTCCATGCAAACCGGCACGCCACAACGCTACTTGTCACAGGAAAACACCGACTGTTTCCTCATGAACGAAGCACGAAAGAACAGACAGAAGAAACGAGGTCTCTTACTCAAGCTTGGTTGAACCAAATCCATCTTCGGTAGTGATGTCTACAATTTCAATGTAAAAAATGCAAGATATAGCATTTTATTTGGGAATATATGGGTTTCAGACAACATGATATTATTCATATGTTTAAGACATGGCTTGCCTTGCAGGTACTCAGACCTAAATCCAAACCCACTCCTTTTTTTCAAATCTCGGATCTTCTTATGGATCTGCTGCCTACTGGGATCATGGAAGAGAAATTTTCCTATAAATACCACACTTCCCGTTCCATCCGGAGAGCGCGGGAGAGGGAAGAACAAGGAGAACAGGAGATGGCGGTGAGACTCCACGAAACGGTACTCAGAGGCTTGAGGGGAAGGGCGTCCCGAGACATCTTCTCGAGCTCTAGCCTTCTAAACCGCCGGAACATGTCGTCCGGGTCGTCGCGGAAGAAGAAGGAGGGGGACAAAAATGGCAGTGGCCTCGCGGAGTTTATCGAGATCAAGGTCTCCGAGGGATCCGTCCTCGACGAAGAGGTGAAGCGGCTCGAGGACGCAATCTACGCTTTCATGGTCCGGCAGGCTGCGCCGGCGTGGCTCCCGTTCCGGCCGGGGTTTTCGTACTGGGTCCCGCCTCGCGAGAGCACGTCAGCCGCCGCCGCCTCGATGAACATCACGAATCTGATCGGAGGGATGGTTCATCTGATGACGGTGGAGGAGTCGCTGTCCTTGACCACTGCAAGGGGGTGGCCTTCTTATGTCTATTACGTCGAAGGTTTCCCTTTTGGACTCTTTCTATTCCCTCTTTGCTTGTCATTTTTCTTTTCTCTCCCCCAAGAACTTTGCTTCTGATTGATGCATGCCGATGGACTTATATCGAGGGGAGGCCTGATAATCGGAAACCTTGTTTATGAGAACTTGGTTAGACAATGTTCTGATTCTTATAGGAGTTAACGAATTTTTAGAAGTACGAAATTTTAGACCTTTCATATATAATTGTGCAATAAGACACTAGGAATATCAAGTTCTATGACTGAAAATAATGGGGTAGCGTCCTTTCGCTGTAAATTGGATATTGGGACGTAATATGAAGTTCTAGATAGTGGACCATGTTTCCGAGAGCTCCGTAACAATCTCGATTTGCGACCTTTGATCTGTGAGGAATCAAACTTACCCTGAAGTAGTGGCTACTAGTGGTTTGAGTTTGGCAACAAAATGGAACACTAACCTTTCTTGCCTGAAAGGTTTACGTGGAGAGAACAATTGTAATTATGACAAGTCTACAACGATTATTCATTCAATTGAGACTATACGCAACTCTTTAATATTTGTCGTGCTTCTTTTTCAGCTATGGATGAGGTTGGTTTAATGCTTGTACCTAGTATGCTCTTGACTATGTCTTCAAGTTCAGCTAGTGATGTGGAGTTATAAAGTAATAAATGAACAGAAGTTTGATAAAAACTTGCGAACGGCGAACGTTCAAGGAGAACACCATATAATCTGTTTATTTATCTTTCCTTGACAATAATTGGTCGTAGGTGATATGATGAGATAAATAGTTTTTTTTTTTGCTGTTTTCTTTCTTTCTTTCTTTTCATTAAACTTCCACATCGCTGATAGCCCTGCTTCCCGTTGTCCAACCATTTGTTACTTATCCAATATAACTGGACTTTCACTTTTTCTGCGGACTTTGGTAGAATGAAGTGCCTCTGCTTTCGTTGACACTGGGATGCCTGATTCTTACCAGCGTTCAAGCTGGAGCTGGTGAAAAAGGAATTGGGAGCACCTACCATGATATCATCATTAAGTGCAAGGAAGCAAGGATGCTTCCCCAATAGAAATTATCTGCTAGCTTGAAGATTAGTTGCTTGTTGAATTATATATCTTGTGTAATTCCAGATCTAAGGTCGTTGCTCATTTTCTTGGGTATAGTGCCGCTTGTATGATGAGAATTTTGGAGTACAAAACAAATTGAAGCTTGGAGGTAGTAGTAGTTGGGGTGCCATTGGACTTTCGAGTGTATGTTTTTGATGGTCCAAGTCTGACAGTCCAACTTATGCGTTCATTACTATTTGGTTCACAGTCCAAGTATGGCGTTTGTCTAGGCTCATTCCCTTAAATTAATTGAGCATCTAACTGAGAGGCCTGCCTGCATTGTTTCATCTCTTTCCGGTGACCTTTCAAAGCACATTAATATTTTAGTTATTGTGGCGATGCGTTTGGTGTCCGCTCGATCCCTTTCCATTCTGGCGATACGTAAAGACTGCATTTCTGCTATTTTTCTCTAATTACTACTAAGTTGCACTGGCTTCTCTCGAAAGTGTATGAGTTATCCATGCTTGATATCCTTGTTTTGTATTTTCCTTTACCCAATAAAAGAACGTGTCCTCAGGAGTTGCAATTTTATGGTGCTTTTCAGTTGCATGTTATGCAGTCCATTGTAGCTGTTGAACTTTGAAACCTGCTTTTCTCTTGAGGTTATCCATCTTCCTTATTCGTTAATACTATGCCAATGTATTTATAGGTGCATCTACTCATTCGGGGGAAGTCACCTCTAAATCCGCAGAGTCTGATGAAGATGAGGGATAAAATGTCTTTGCATAACTACTGAAGTAAGAGTGATTTTCTTCGCTTTTAGTTTTAAGAGCATTTAAGCATAGTATTTGGGTTGTCCTTCATTGTACTTAGGAAGGAAAAATTGATTTTCATTTTTGTGTTCTCCTGTGAGTTTCTTTGCATGGTATTGCATTCTTGTGTTGTTGAAAAGGTTGTGCTTTTGTTTATTCTAGTCTTCAGTGTCCTGTGACCAGTGTTCTGCTTGTTGATTTCTTATTCTCACTTGGTATTGCAAAAAGCACCATGAATGTACCATTTTTCTGTTCGGAAATTGTGTTGTTTCTGTTAGTTGTTCTTTGGGGGCATAATGTCTGCCTTTTGTGCATATGTGTGCTGCACATGCATGCATTCATGTGCCTGTCTGTGCCGGTGCCTCTGTGTGTGTGTGCCGTGTGCATGCATGCATGTATGTTTGTGAAGAGGGAGCGAGATATAACTTATTACCTTTGGAAGATAACAATTATCACTAATTTTTGCAATAACCGATGGAAAAATGAAGTGGAAAGTCTACTAGAGATGTTATTGCCTTGTATTGTCGCCTCTTGTATTTTTTTGAGGCTAAGGAGGTCATGAAAGGCTCTTCTTCGCAACTCGTTATTGAAGAACCCTGGTACCTAACGAACACGGAACATCTGCTCGTGACTGCCATAATCCTGACAGCCATGACGGATGTAAGATCCTGACGTATAATAATTACCTTGCACAACTGGGGAATCGGATCCGGGCTTCAACAATCCTTGCAACCATCACGGCTGTCAGGATACAACCATGATGTATAATAACTTACAAAACTGGTGAACTGGATCTCTGACTTAAAGTGGTGACTGTGGAGTCTATATCTCTTCGCATCGACTGTTCACCATTAAACAAAGTGGTCCGGATGGCATGTTTCCTAGAAGCCCGAAAATAGTTTCCATGCAATAGCTGTAATACTACTATTTTCTCTTCAGAATAATGCGAGCCTGGCTGAAATTTGCACTCGTTTGAAACCAGTTTTGCCAATATTAGGTTTCAGATGTTGAGTTCTTTTGGCTTTTATGTAACGTTTTTGACATGCTAATCTTCTTTTCCAGTTATCCTTCTCCTAAAGGCCGGATAAACCTGCACATGTAGTGACTTAAACGGGAGAAAAACGCTAAACTTAACATTATTTCTCTTACAGTGCAGGAGTGGGCTGCATGGACGGGCACATTCTAGTTCGTCTGAATGATGAAGTCCTTGTCGTCGTTGTGAATATCTCCACCTTTCCTGTTTGGTTTGAGCTCTGTAACTTTCACATGTACAGAAAATCAGTTATAGAAACACTTGAAAGAAAAATAATCAGTTTTACTTGTAATTAAATTATATTTGTAGGGATAGTTGAAGTTATTACTGGGGACGCTCCTGTTGGCGAAAATGCTTCCTTTTGTCGAGTAAGTTATCCCAGCAATGATTTCAAAGTGTTAAAATGGAAAAGCTTTGCATGGGAAGTTCTGGTGGGACGGGCCTTGGCTGTCATACGGACGGTCAAGCTTCCATTGAAAAGCTGAAGTTCGGTGTACTTCAGGTTTAACTCTTTCCAACTATTGTGTACGCTTCCTTTGAAGTATTGTATGGGCTTAGGGAGAGAATCTCTAGTCTGAGAACGATGACAAAGATCGTGGTGGTCCACCTCAGCAAAAGAGACGAAGGCCTCTCCATGAATCAGCACGACATTCCGGCGGAACACAAGGTATGCCTTACATATGGCAAGCTAAATGAACATGTGCATGATGGTCACGTTTTCCTAGAGAGAGAAACAGATAACTGTGGAAACGTGTAGAAACTGTCCAAACGCCTCAAATTTCAACCATAAGTTTTAAAACTCAAGGAGGTGCCATACTGCCATGTGTTGTGAAAAAAGCTGATTGCAAGCATGTATAAGAGTGCTTCTGATACCATGAAATGCTAGAACAGAAATCGATGTGGTTCTACCTTTACTTGTCATCCACATCCCATACCAGCTTTTGTTTAAACAAAATCTCCGATTATTCATGTCTTGATTCATTTGGTTGCCAATACTTCCCCCGAAACGACCCTGCTGGAGGCTAGGCTTCCATCCATTTATGAGAAAGAATCAGCTGTACAGCAGAAAAAAGAACCCTGCTGGAGTCTAGGCTTGCATCCATTTGTGAGAAAGAATCAGCTGTACAGCAGAAAAAAGAACAAGTCAATCAAAACAAGAGATTCCTCTAGGCTAATTACATCCTGAGAGGGAAGGAACAAGAACAGAACCTAGATCTATGGATGGTCAAAACCAGGCGACATGCAAAAACTTGGCCAACACAAATTTAAGTTAGAATCACTACCATGCATGTTTTTTTTTCAATACAATGGTAATCACAAAGGCTATTGCTGCATGAATCTCATCAATGGACAAATTTATATTTCAAGGATTGCTGTATTTGATGGAAAAAAAATTCCACTTTTAAACAATGGGTCTTTTACTATGTCTACACCTAGTGATGCAGATTTTGTTTCATTCTCTTCATCACCAATTACAAATTCCACAACTTCACCTACCAACACACAACGTCTAGCCCAACTGCATCTGCGGCCCCTAGACAGTGTGTTTTCATAAGATCAGCCTTCATGGGATCTAGATAGAATTTTTAACCATCAATCAGATCAAGAAATTCATGAATTCTTACCTATGGAATCACAATCTCTACCTGCATCTTCTCCACCAGAAACCATGTCTACTCCCCCAACAGACACTCAATTCCCAATCGGGCATCGCCGACCTAATCCCAAATATTTGCTCACCACTCAAGTAACCACTGAACCTAAAAATCACATCATTGCCGTAAAACACCCAAGGCAAGCAATGAGGACTGAAATGGACACCTTACATGACAACAATACTTGGAGGCTCGTGCCTTGCTAGCTACCCATGCACATTATAGTCAGTGATCGAGTCCACAAAACAAAATTTAAAAACAATGTCAGAAGTAGAATGCCTCAAAGCTTTATCCATCGTTCAAGGGTACAATCAAATTAAAGGCTTTGATTTTCTTCAAACAGTTTCACCTGTCATCGGACCAGCTATAATTCATCTATCCTCTCCATTTCACTTACCTATGGCTGTTAAAGTCGCTGAATGTCAAAATGTTTTTCTCAATAGCTACTTGAACAAATCAGTTTACTAGAGCTGCCTCCCAAGTTCAACGGTCCAAAATATTCAGATCATGTAAGCAAACTAAATAAGGCCTTATATGGAGTCAACCGGGCCCCGATAGTTTGGTATCACTGACTTTTTTTTTTTTTTTTTTTTTACTCTCTCACTATTATTGATATAGAATTAATATTTATTTCCCTCAGATCATTCATTATAGATGTAACAACAAGTTCAACTGATTCGAATAACTACAAGGGATCTAACTAATACATAGATCCCATTTACATCACTCATTGTAGATGTAATAACAAGCGAGACACATTAGATTTAATATAAGTGAGCAAATCAATCACTTGAATCTCACTCATTTTTTTTAAAACTTGTGTTTTCAATCTCCTAAATCATTCAGTATGTATGTAACAACAAGTTAAGAACATTCAATTAAATATGCGTGATCAAAAGCATCATTTCGATAATTTCTTCTTCGTATTGTTCATTATCATCTCATTCTCCTTCACCATCAACATTCCACTCATCTTCATTGTCGTCTCTGTGAATGACTGCTCCGACATTTTGGTCATCACCAGTCCATTTTGCAGGACTACTGTCATATATTTGGTAGAAGTGTTCACAGAGGACAGAGTTTATCTGTAAGATACTTTGGAAAGTCAGTAACCAAGTATCTGTTAGGAAGATGCGTGTATGTTTATCTTCAGCAACCATACAAGTAGATCTTGTCCACCGGGCATGTTGGTCTGCAGCTATGGTATAAGTTCTCCAATGCTTTAGTTGTGAATATATATCTTCAGTAATGAGAAGAGTTCGAAGAGTTTCTTCAGGGATACGGGTCTGCAGGGGAAATTGTGAAGTATAGGTGTTGATTGTGATCTCATGTTTCGCATCACAAGGGTATTCATACAAAGGAGGAATAGTTTCAATGTCTAAATTAACATATCCATAAGGCTTTATATTTCCAAGTTTAAACAACATTCTTAATGTGTATGCTAGCCGCCAATGAAAATCAAGATATTTTACCTGCTCTTCTTTTGTAACTAGTACTCGTTTCAAAAATCCTTGCTCCAAAAGAGTTTTGGGGGAAAGTTTTATCCCTTGAATCTCTTGGTCCTACCACTTTCTAAGGTTCAGAGTGGCTTGTATAATAGAAAATCCTTGATCACATTCACAGAAAGAACTTTCTTCATGTAGGTCATGTCTATGTTTCAGCAAAGCAAATTCTAAACCAGACTTTTTCTTCTTTGAATGTCGTGTCATGGTCCTTAACACTCTTTGTAAGTCTTGTGGGTTTTCTCTTTTGTATGCTTCCCAAGATGCTCTAGCGGTTTCTCCTAAAAATTTTTTTGCCCAATTGTACATTTCTTATGTTGTCCACATTCTTTTGATAAGTCAAATCCCTTAGGAAGTAGAATACAATTATGTTCTAAGGCTTCCATTAATCTTCTATTTTGCTACGAAATTCTTCAGCTTTGTTTTCTTCTTTATGTTGTTTTTCTTTATAGTCTAAAAATCTTACAATATAGCTACCATTGGGGTTTTTAAACATTAAACTTTCTTCAGGAACTTTGACATTAGTCTTTATTTCTAGATTTTTACTAATATTCCAATCCAAGCCTTCTAATTCTTCAGGGTCAATAGCCATAGGCTTGATCATCCTAATACCTTTACTAGTCATAGATTCGATTATAGCCTTAGTATCTATTTTGTACTTTGTAGTACTACTATTTGTCACTTTGCCTAAGAATCCGACATTTACAAGTAAATTAGTTTTTCTCCTAAATGTTTCATATCCTTTAGTTTGAATTCCTATGATAATATGTTCAAGGTCTCTTATGCTTAGCAAGAAATCAGGTGCACAATAAAATATGCCCTTGTTGTTAGACATATCAATTTCCATACTTGCTATTCAAGCAAAAACTCTATACTCCTCACTATTCGTTAAAAGATATGATGGCTCATTGGATCCACAACACTTCTTTATGTCAATGATATAATCTTAACTAGAAGTTGTTAATATTTACTTCTACGCTTGCAGCAAGTTCACACAGAGTTTGCAATAAGGCCTTGGAGAACTCCATTATCTTCTTGTACTACAAGTTCGAAGGACGCCAGGTGGATTATTTTTGAGCCAACAATGATATGCTATCGACACATTGGCCGACCTCACATGCAGAATTGCAATCCAATAGTTACCCACTCCCATACCTGATTTATCATACGCAGCCAACCATGTATGTCAGTTTATGCATTCTCCATGAAGCATTTTGAAATAGTTAAGCAAATTGTTCACTATATTCAAGGTACAGCCACATGCCATTTTTACAAGACAAACTCAATTAGTCTTTGTGCCTTTCTCGATGCTGATTGGGCAAGCTGCCCTGATACTCAACGATCAACTAGTGCTTGTTGCACACTCCTGGGACCTAATTCCATCTCATGGACAAAAAGCAGAATTACACGCTCATTATGTGAGGCAGAATATCAAGCTCTAGCTATCACCACAGTGGAACTTACGCAACTTCCATTTCTTCTTTGACACATTAGCATTTACCTCTCAAAACCACCTTTGCTCTTGCATGGTAACCTCTCAACTCAACAAGCAACAACTCGGACAACCAGTCACTCAAGGAAGAAGCATATTGAGCATGCTTGCGAACACTTGAAAAAGTATAATTTTCTCAAGTAGTTAAGAAAATACTTCCAGGATCAGCAGTTTCTCTACTTGTTACAAACTTAAGTGTGAAATGATATTTCCCTTGTTCACCTGAGAATGCTCCTTTCTGGAAAGTTACGTGGCCAACTCATGAAGAATTTCCCAAACTTGAACGTTCTCAAGTGTGACAGCTCAATCACCTGTAAGCAAAATAAACGTGAACCAGGTATTTCCTCTAGCCTGACAGTTATACCTTGCAAGAAACCTCTGATATGGTAGCAAGAAGCATAGTAAATAGGCAGGAAGATAGTCCACAAGCTGAAGAAGCTTGACCGAGAAAGGATAATATGTACTATGTACATAGTTTTTACCCACAGTATTCTTACTCAAATGGGGCTTGACCGAGAAAGGTTATTGTGTAGTGTATACATAGTTTTTACCCACAGTATTCTTACTCAAATGTCTAGAGGACATTAGCTTCCTTGAGCAGGTGGATATGGTTCAAGAAGCAATTAGCAAAATCATCCAGGTAACCGTCTCCTACTCTTTTAGTCCTGGAATGAATATAAGCACTTTTGGACTTGACAATTTCCTCCATCAGGAGCTTGATTACTTCTAAACATAAAAAAACTATCGAACCAGTTCATTGAATTGCCTCAGTTAAGCATCTCCCAAAGACCTTTCTAATTCCAAGAAGGTCTCAATCCCCATAGCACAGTAAACAAACTCGAAGTTACCAATTCTGCATTGCCCCCCTTATTTTGTTTGATGTATTTCCACAGCCAGTTCATGTCTAAACTGTAAACGTCCACCTGAAACCTTAATGATTCATGCAACACTTTATGATGGATCAGCATCAGTCCATCATCAAGATACAACTAAAAGGACTAAAGTCTTAAAGCACTCCATCCTTGGTGAATAGTTGAATAGTATGCATTACCTTAGCAAGCTTCAGCTGCTCCCAAATTGTCAAGCGTTTTCCTTATTGAGGTTTCCGATCTGTCTACTTATGGTTACTCAACAAAGGGTGATGTCAATTATAAATCTTGGGTAAATAACCTATTTCAGAAGAAAACTTAAGCAAGAAGTTGACCCTTTCAACCAGTAATATTTGTCATTCATGTGCAATTCTGCAGTAGTCATTCACTCTATCTATCACTATATCAAAGCAGCAGGTAAAGTGAAGAGACACAGTTGTGGGTTTCTCAAGCAGTAGATGTCAGTTTGAAAACTGAGTATCAGACATACAGAAATTCACATTGTATTGACACGTGGAAATATCAGGGAAACACTAGTTGAATATGTATGTGATGGGTACCATATGCTATGCACAATACAAATCATTTACAGTCATACCACAGTCTAAGTTGTTTAGGCCCTAGCGAAGTATCACACATCTGAGCTTAAACATGTAGCCAATTTAATTTGCGCGTGACTTAACAACAAGAAAAAACATAGCCTGAGACTCTGAATGAGAAAACGGGACTTCTTACCCAAAGTCTGTTGTCTAAAGACTTCAAGTCTTCAACATTGTTACCAATTTCATCCTTGTCAACTTCCAAGCTGCAAACCTGCTTTTCTGAACTCTAACCATTTTGACCAATGGAAATTCATCTTTCATCATTCTTCCTATATAAGTAAGAGAGTATATGGCAAACAATGAAATAGAGCAGAATCGACCACAGCACGTTCGCTTGGTTCTTATGAACAAATAGCTCGCAATTATCTGCAAAAAATTGATCTGGAAGTCCGGTCCACTGGATCCCATCGTGTCCAAAGGCTGCTTTAATTTGTAGACAAAAAGAAAAGTACAAACCAAGACACTCGATGGTAGGAGATAAAAGATGTATCCTCCCATCAGTATATCTCAAACCCTCAAATATAGGAATAGCCAACGACCACACATGGGATGGCATACAAGTCTAGTGGAAACATGATTGGCAATAAAGCAGATCAATGGCCACCAATAAGCCAGACCCGAAGTTCAAGCTGCCAAAGAAAAAAAAAGGTCATTGAAAAATTCCTATGCGTGGACCAATAATTTATGAACAGACATTGTCCTCTAAATCATGTATTGATAGAAACTTTGCTGTCGCATATACAGTTCCATGAGAAAACCTCAACTTTCTGCCACTCTCTAAGCCAGACCCGAAGTTCAAGCTGCCAAAGAAAAAAAAGGTCATTGAAAAATTCCTATGCGTGGACCAATAATTTATGAACAGACATTGTCCTCTAAATCATGTATTGATAGAAACTTTGCTGTCGCATATACAGTTCCATGAGAAAACCTCAACTTTCTGCCACTCTCCGAGGCCCAAGACTTGGGATTAATTTCCATTTCACACGGAAGATAAGAAAACAAACAAACATGAGAGCTGAAGATGTTGAACATAACCATATCCATCCCATAACACATGGTATGGGATGGGATAGTAGGTGAGGCATCTCAGCTTCTCAGGTATTTTCATTCTTCAAAGCAGCAGTGTCAAGCTGCAAACAGTTTCTAGGAAGTTTACGATCCTCATTACCAGAAAGCTCCCTGAAAGGCACGGAGTGGGAAAACCTAAGCATTTCACGGACAGCAATTACCCTTTTCCTCTTTTCTCTTCGGAAAACAGAAACATAGTTTTTGAGCTTGGCAAGTGGTATGACTTCAAAACCAGCATCTTCATCAAATTCTGTTACTATTTCGACAATCTCATAGGCATGTAACGTTTCCAGGGATTCCGATCCATTCCAGGACGCACTCCATTCCTTGTAAAGGGTCCAAACTTCCCCTTTACCGGGCATCACCCTGAAATTCCCATCCATTGTATTCTCCCAATAGAAGATTTGATGAGAGAATGATTCAAGACCATGCATAATCTTACAGTCTCCAACCTTAAATTCCCCACAACCTAAGTAGAATCCAGCATCAATCCAATTTGCAATAGCTCGAGACTCGTCAGTTTTTGCCTCAAGCCACTGAATTTTCACCTTGAAGGGATCCTTGGAGAATATATGCTTTATATATGCATAGAACCGCGGCATTTGGTCATCATCATCATATAAGGCCCACACTTGTCCTACCTCAAATTTATCTACAGAGAACTCTTCGCTGAAACTACAAAAATCAGCATCAGGAACACAGACTTTTTCAGTCTTACTTCTGACACGAGACCTCTTTTTTGGCCTGGACTCAGAATAATCAACCCTTTCTTTCTCCCTCGTTCGTTTCCTGGTTGGGATGGTGTTTGCAGGACTTCTACTGCAGCCTTGATCACTTGGTCCTGTTCCTCTTTCAGGTGTCGCATCTTCTGCAGATTTCCCATGCTGGCCATCACCAAACGACTTCGACTGCGCTGCATTTCCCTCTTTTGTTTCATCCTCAATATCAAAATGCACCCTCTGTCCCTTTGCAGACGTTGCATTTTTTAGAGATTTCTTACATTGTCTCTCAAAGTCTACTTTCTTCTCCCCCATGGAAACTGTCTTTCCTGTGGATTGATTATCGAAATTCGCTTCTGTTTCCTTTACTGGTGTTGCATTTCCTGTTGACTTTTCGGATCGGTCATCTCCATTCACCTTCGTTGCCCTTGTGGTCTTCACTCTCTTCGTGGGAACCGCATGTTCTGCTGCTTTTTCGTTCTGACTATCGCAATGTGGCCTCTTCCTTTTGGAAGTTCTATATTCTTTGAGCACTTCCTGCTGACCGTCGCTATCCTCCTTTTCTCTTCCCGCTTGTGCCGCGTTTTCCTTCGGTTCCCTTTCTCCCTTGCTGCCATTTTTTTTCTTCTCGTTCTCTTTAAGTTCTTCGCTGCTGTTACTGCCGCCTCCCTTCTTAACGCTCTTTCTTGATACTCTGCATCCATTTCTTCGACATCTCAGCTCCACGTTTTCTTTGACTTCTGTCCCTCGACCGCCGTTGCCTTTCGGCTTCGCAGTTTCTTTCAGCTCTTCATCTTCATCGCTGTGATTCAGCTGTCTCACGTTCTGTTTAGATACTCCACCTTCACTGCTAACATTCTGGTTCATGTTCAAGCAGCGATCCTTCCTATCCTGCGGCAATGGTCCATTAGATTTCCCACGCCTGGAAGACGTCTCGTTTGGATTATGCTCGATTGCAAGGAAAAGCTTCTCGCAGTACTTGCATTGGATCAAGTTACCCATCAACTGCTCCAGCACCTCCAGTATCTTCTTACAGTGCGGACAAAAAGTCGTAGCGAATACAATAGCACCATCACCATTCGCCTCAGCAGGTGGTCCAGGCGTCTCCGAGCGACCGTCCTGAGAAGGACGGCAAGTCGTGTTGCCGCGAGCAGCAGCCCTCCTGGAGTCGTAGGCGGTCCGCATGGCAGGGTTCGAGAGAACCGCCCACGCCTGTGCGACGAGCTTGAAGCCTTCGTCCGCTGACCTCGAGGCGTTCTTGTCAGGGTGCAGAAGGAGGGCCATTGCGTGGTACTGCTTCTTAATGAGAGCGATGGGTAGAGACGGATCGAGGATGCCGAGAACAGCATACCAATCTGGCTCGACGCTGCCGGCACCAGGGTTGGGGGCGGCAGCGAGAAGGACGTCGAGAAGCGCACTCATTTGGGGAATGCGGGAGAGAGAAGGAAAGAGGTGCTGGGCCTTCTGCAGCAGACGTCGAGCCCCCTCGAGATCACGCTTCTGTAGCTTTGCCTCCGCAATGTCCAGAGCTCGGGCCGCCTCCTCCTTGTTGCACTCCATGGTGGTGGCGGTGGAGCGGCGCCACCCACCAACGCCGGGGAAAAAACAGCCTTCCGGCTTCCTCCACAGAAGCCCACGCTTCCCGCCCAATATTTGTGGGACTGTGAAGTGAGTGGCGGCAATTCGGAGGAGGGTAGCTTTTTCCCCTCTTTTTCTGTAAGAAGGAAAAAATGATTTCCCTTTTGAGTAGTTATAGAGAATCAAAAGTTGTATCTAGAAAGTTCCATGCCTTTGAGAGAATGTAGAAAAAAAAAAATTCTTGGAATCCACCGGATTCAAACTTGGAGTTGGAGCTAACTCAAAAGTAATATATAGGTGTTTGGACTAACAAAATCTTAACTAGTTTTAAGATGATGTAGTTGTCGATGTTGGATTTAATAATTGAGTAATCATTTGATAACAAGGATACTTTACCATCTGTCTCAAAAATAAAGACACATTCTTACACATTTAATATTTCATGAATTGTTATATTTGTTATAACATATTTATGAGTGAGTGTTTCTGTTGCCAAACAACCCACATAATAAGTCAAAAGGAATATATCTAAAAAGTTTCAAGAGATAATTTACAGAAAACACTTTTCTTAATCTGCCAAAATCAAATTTCAAAGAGGCTAAACTCAAAGTAATATATGGGTGTTCGGACTAACAAAATCATAACTAGTACATGATCAAAATTTTGGATTTTATACTAAATATACAGTGTTTCTGCTGCCTAAGGATCCCTCTTAATAAGTTATAGAGAATCAAAAGTTGTGTCCAAAAAATTCCGTGCCTTTGAGAGACTTTACAGGAAAAACTTTTCTTAGTCAGCCGAATGCAAACTACAAGTTGGGGCTAACTCAAAGTAATGCATAGGCGTTTGGGCTAACAAAATCTTAATTAGTTCTTAAGTACCGAGTTGAATTTTAGATTTTATACTAAGTTATTACTGACCCTATTGGCCGTATTGGATTTGTTTTACTTCAAAATGGATAAGCAAACACTTTAAAATATTTAGTAAATAAAAATGTTCAATGTTGTAAGATTCGTATCACAAAAACCGGTTTGGTTTGTCGATGTTAACGTTGTACTAGGGGCATCTCTTTCAACAATGCGGTCTCATAGTCCTTTTGCTCATAATTTAGTTACTCAAACTGTAATTTTTTAGGTGCCTTGCTTATAAATTTGTTTGTTGAATGACTCACTTGACAATAAATGAGTAAATTAATTGTACTTTGATAGTGGTTTTTCAAGTTCTCATCCTTCCTTCAGGTCTACTAATTCTAAGAGGAAAGAATGGCTAAATAAAAAAAAATTGAAGAAAGAAGAAGGTAGGTGAATGAAAAGAAGAAAAGAAAAAGGAGACAAAAGAACCACATGAGAGGAGGTGGAAAGGTCAGTCACAAAATGAGGCTGATTGATCAAACTCTTCCTCACTTATGTTAAATTGGTAATTCTTTAAGTTGGAACTATGAACCTATTTAGAATACCATAGAGGATTATTTAGGAATGGGATTAATTTTGCGTTTCCAACTTGCTGTTCAGGTTGGAAATGATTTAAATAGAAATATAATTTGCTTTCTAATATTTTATATTAGAGTATTTCACTTAAATTCCTATGTCATTCAGAGTATTCGATTGTTGACAGGAGAAGACAAATACTAACAAAATAAATGGAAGCTTTGAGATGAAACTTGCCAAAAAAGTCATATAAGGCTTTTGATGTTTGCTTCGTTCAGTCAAGAAAAATTCACTGATTTGGCAGTATAATTACATGGAAAATGATGGAAGAATCATTTGGATGGCAGGAACATCATTTTTCCCTCATGAACTGTGGTTCTATGCACTAAAATGATTCCGGTAGTTTTTCCGGTGAAGAACCTTGTTTGGTTGCCTTTTACAGGTATCTAACAGATAACAAGCATTTGTAAGTACTTCAAAACTTCATGATTATTTGCAAAGGCTCTAAAACTTAGGGCGCCTTCGTGAACTGGCATTGCATGCTATACAAACAAATGAGTTTTTATTATCTCTGATGAAAGTTTAGGCCCTTTAAACATGTGATTGCTGATCGACACTCCGTGGAATGGCACGTATGGTTTCTCTTCCTGCCGTTTCCTTGGCCTAGTTCAAAGCAAATATGTAAAAATTCTCAAATGTACGAATCCTTTAGAAATTTTAACAAACACTTTGTGTGCACGAAATGTAAAGACCCCAAATCTGTCAAATGTTATTTTACTATCCCTACCATTATAATTCATTATTCAAACAATGCAACAGAGCATAAGAAAACCAAAAAAAAAACAAAAAGGAATCAACACAAGTGTATGAACTGCCACAGCCTAAGGCCCTAAACAGTTTGCCTTCATTCTTTTGAATATGAATCTCTTGAAAAAGTTGAACTTTTTCTGAAAGCAACAGACATGCGATTGGACCTCAAGTACAGAAGTGAATGAAGGAGAACACAATCGAATACTGGTCGAGGGTCAAACTGGAAATAGGAGATCAAATGGAAACATAGGAAGCTTAGTTTATATATGTAGTTCTTGGAATTTCAACATACACTTTGATTGCATCAAACCAATAAAATGAATCCAACCAATCAAAAGAGTATAAGAACAAATAAGACAATTTTTTTTTTCAGGAGAAAAAGGAAAAAGAACTTACCAAGTTTTGTGGGAAACCATCTTCAAAAGATGATAAGAATAATAGAATGGGGCCACCAGGGAATCAACTCTGTCAAATATGAGTAATAATGCTTTCTTGTGAGCCTCCCAAGATTTAGGACTGTTTCTCTGAAGCAGTGATGATGAGTAAAAAATAATGTGGGGCCACCCAAAGAATGGACTACATCAAACATGAGCAATAATGTTTTCTTCTGATCAGCTCTCAAGCTTCAGGACTCTGCTTCTCTGCAGTGATGCTTCTTCATTTGTTGTTTTTACCCTAAATCCTTTAGTCAAGTACATCCCCACCCATGCAGGTGCAGGTGCAGGTGCAGGTTGGTCTCTCAGTCACTCTTAGTGCAGACAGAACTCTGAACTCTAATGCCAAGCCCTTAACTTCATGGTAAAAAATTAACTGTCTGCTTACAGGCCAACCTATTGCTGCAAATTCCAGTAAAGCACTCATAATTTTTTTGAAGTTTCCAAATAAATGCCATCTACATTCTGTTTGCATCTTTGAAAAAGTGTGTGCATTTGACTGCTTTCTCTTTTATGGTACTTTTCTCTTGAGAGAAGGATGCCGCTAAGGACCAATCTAATACAAAGGAAAGACATCAATACTGTTTACTTCAATTTCACTGAGATTTTAATCACAGTTTAAAGTTGGGTTCTTGTTTGGTAGTTGCCACAACTATGAGGTCGCTTCTGGTACTAATGTGAAAAATTTGGCCTCTAGAAATCTTGTTCTCAACATAGGCCTTCAAAGACAAGGCCCCCACTAAAGGAAAAGCAGACTTAAAAAGATCAGCCACCCAAGTGGAGATGAACCTGAACAAGTGAATCCTTGTGAAAGATTGTTGATGATTAATGGAGGCATACCATTTTTGGAAAAGAAGCCCACAAATTTTCAATACAAATCACAGTGCCTAGACAAATTAATCATTTGTGAAAGATTGTTAGTGATGGTAATGGAGACATACCATTTTTGGAAAAGAAGCCCATAAATTTTCAGTGCAAATCATAGTGCCTAAAAGGAGTTTGAGGATATCAGCTTAACAGAATTTAGATATTTTTTGCTATTTTGGATTGGATGATTGCTCTTTTCCAAGTTTTGGTCTCTACTTACAAATTTGGACTTGGTGGAGAATGCACGTTAACAAGTGTGAGGAATATAAGCAGCACATCACTGATCAAGTGAATAGTGTAGAATGAGTAGTACTTTCTGAAAAGGTGACTAACAACTAATACTTTGACTTTGGAATTGGTTTGCACTGGGGCAGAGGCAGGTGTGGGCAATTTCCCACACAGACCCACAAAAATTCATGGAAAATTTTCTTATTTACATATTGGCAACTCTTAAAATTTTATAATTCTATAATTAATACCCCCTAACTAAAATTTTCTAGTTCTGTTCCCGGCTCTGTGCATGTGGTAACTTTCGAAGCTATTCAAGCATCTGCCTTTTTTCGATGTAGTATTTGTGATGAATTCATACGCAACTTTTTCATTATTGTTACCAAGCAAATGTTGTAATTTATTTCTGAACTATAGTAGCTAGCAATTTAATTTTACTTCTGATGCAGCAGTTTATATCAACCGGATGCTTACAGAGTGATTCTCACACTTTCTCATAGTTCAAGTTATCTACCTTTGAGTTTATCTAGCATCTGGTATGAGTTTTATCCAACATTTGGACGATTCATCCTTCTTTCCCAAGTAATAGGAGACATTCATGGCATCATTGAGCTTGTATTAGAAGAAAAAAAAAAGACATTTTAAGCAACTCTTTCTTCTTCAAAGTGATCCTTTTCAAATTTTCGAGGTGGTTGGAGCAACTGTTGCGGCAAGGTCTGGTAGGCGGTCAGTATTCATTTTCAACTTCGGTGGTGTCAACAGGGCATGCTGCAAAAGAGGGAAGGAGGTGCTGATATGCAACTGGAGCGCACCAAAAGTAGCTGTAGACCTTGGGAGATAGAGGATAATGAGGAGGCTTCAGTCTTCGCTCGGATGGTAGGAATAACCTCCCGTCACCCCAAAATGCAATATCTCATATGCCCTCAAGGTATCAAATATGTAATTCAAACTTGGTGACATTTTCGTGGATTCGATAACTAATTAATGGGAACAAATTTACGTGAAATGAATTGCCTAAAAATATTGTCTTCACACTAGATGTAGTTGGTGGGACGAATTTTTTGTCAAAAATATAATGAAAGCTAATAAAAAAAATGACTTGATCCACAGGGCTACAAAATTACCCAATTTAGCCTGAAGGACCAACAACATTTGAAACCATGGTATTTGCTTACTCAAAGTTAGCACATTAAATTTGTGACGTAATAATGACACATCAATTTGGAACAGTCCTAATTATTTCTACCAGCAGGACTAATAACATTTACAGAAACTCTGACTACTGGAATATGAATTATATATTTCCATTCTAGACTTCTGAGTATAGATTATCAATTTTGATAAGTGGAGAAGTAAAAGAATCAGTACGATGTTTCTTTTATTGTGACATGCATCATCAACTTATAGATCAGTAATAATAAATATTTGAGACTCATAAGAGATCTCATTTAATTAACTTTTGTTATCGAATCATTCTGGTTTTCTCTTTAATACACTTAAGTGTGGGCTGTACATGAGCCCAAACAGAGCTGGAGCTCGACTCCACTCGTATCTTGCTCGGCTTGGAATTTAAAAAGTTTACATGTTCAAAATTTCGAAAATTTTCTTTCGGACTCAGTAAGAAATTTCGAAAACTATATAGGCCCCTCTTCCGGTCTGGTAATCCTCAACCATTAGGTCTCCCAAGAAAAAATTCCGGCTTGATGGATAAGCACTAGAAATTTCCACTATGTTGTAAACCAGATTAAGTCCTAATTACGTATGCCCTTTGAAATGAACCAAGCATACGTACGCAGTGTGTTTCTCTATCTTTGATCTCTCTTCTCCTTATTATTGTCTTTTATCCGATCGAATTCATCAACTTTCCATGGCCGAAAATTTCTGGTTCAGAAAAGCATATTCTCAGGGATTTTAACAGAAGAAAGCAAACACAGTTGTTTCCACAACTATGAAAATGAAACTATTCCGTAAAACTTCAGATTTTGTTGGGTGCGAATTAATAAATCAAATCATGCGTCTTCGAGCTTGGTATTGTAATGATAATCAAGACTTTGTGCGTCGTAAGTATTCGTTCTGCCGGAACTCAAAGATATCCCTACAGCATCATAAATTCACAATTCTTTATCGAGAAAAAAAAAACACTGAAAATTAACCAAATCTCTTCTAGATTTTTCTAAATTACTACTGAGTATTTGATAGTGTAGGGATCTCCACACCGGCTCCAAAATTGTTCTTTATTTTTACCTAGATGTCTTACAATGATTTGCTGTTTATATATATTGCATCTCTTAGGGGCCGTTTAGCTTGAAGAACATTGTGTGAGTATTTTATTTATCTCAAATATTGAGTTATATCCATGAACCACTTGAACAAGTGTTCCATGAACCTAGCCCAATATTTAAGGCAGATTCATGTCACACAATGTTCTTGTTGCCTTTAAGGAACGAGATTTTCTAAATTAGTGCCTCTCAGCCAACGGCCTCCACCACTAGTGTTGATGCTAAAATAAGGTTTCTGACATAGCTTTAATTTGCCATATTCATCCAAACAATCAGCTGAAAGATTAATAATCCAAACAATATTCGGCTATGTAATTGCCGTAAACGCGAATTACTGATAAGAAAAGAAAACTTAAGTTGCCAGCTTAAACAAGTAAATACCTCTGCTTATACAAGCCTAGAGACTAACTTCATTAATATGATAATAAATCAGATCGATGAATCTGACTGTCTTGCCGACTCCCCAAATGGGTAAATAACTTCTACTTGTTGCCTGACGAGAACTTTCCACGTATGGCTTTTGTATATATTGTCATAGAGCGCTTATCATTCTGTAAGACATACAAACAGTCATCGTGTTAGCTCTCTCGATCTCAGTTCTCTGCACAGGTCCAAGCATGTAGAAACAATTGTATGATCAAGACTCAAGTGAGATTTGTTACTAAATAAAAAGCATTGTTCACTCAAGAATGTAAGTAAGCAAACACACACACATATATAGAAAATTTAAAATGAGCCGACTAATATCCATTGATGGGATTTTTAAACTGTCACAAATGGTATACTTAGTGATGACAGTTAGTTGGCCACGGTCTGTAGTCACAGAATGCACCGTCTGCAACAGTTTTTAGAATCGTAAATTCTAAAAAGCCATGCAGCAACGGACGTTGGCTGGCTGACTTCAAATTTTAATATATATATATATATATATATATATATATTCCCCACCCAAGTATGCCGCTCTATATTAATAGATCATTTGCTCGCCATTCTAATAAGATGCTTGGAAGCCATGCATGCAGTAGTCGACCCGATCATCAGTTACAGACACAGGAAGCTGCAGCCATTGGGACTGAAATATTGAAAAAACTCGACCTCAAAGAAGCCGTTAGAGCGACAGACGAGTAGGCAAAGGGGTATAGAAATTACCGCAGAAACGTTTGGAAGTACTATCAAATATCAATGCCATATTGATAGCGACAATTGGATCATGTTACGTTGGGAGAGAGAGATAGTGGCAGTATGCATTACTTAAAGCAAAGAAATATTTCGATTCTTTTTAACATACTTGGAACTTGGAAATATGCTACCAACTTTGCACTAGTTTATTTATAAATACGTGCGCTTTGTATCTTTCAAAAGACAATAAGTAAAGCATGCAATTTAGTGCCATTAGCAACTTTTAGTAAATATATTAGATTTCTGCAGTGTAACCCATAGATTGAGCATCTCTTTGTGAATCACTCGAAAAGAAAGGAAGAAAAGTATGGCCCTACTTTAACGTCACCAACTAAACTATAGATATATAGCTCTCAGCCATCAACAGTTAGATCACGATAGCCATTAATGGCTTTTCAGTTCACATAACATATAATAATATGTCATCACATGATTGGAACAAGTGATAGTAGCTTTTCACTTTGTTCTGGAAACTCACCAAGGTGCAACGGGGGAAGTGAAAACTGACTGTAAGTAGAGCTACCACTTCTAATTTCTCTCATCGTCACTAAAGCAGCGACTGTGTTTCTGAATATGTTGTCTTCTGCTGCTGCCATTTCTGCAATTTTCCCTCCTTTCTGTTGTCCCTCGCCTGGGAACACGAAGTGCATTGTGTTCTCACACTCCTTGATCAGTTTGGAGAGCAGGTCGGTGGTGAAGAATGGCTGCTGTAGAACCTTTTGGATGAAGGGTAACCGCAACAAAGCACCTGTTCTTTTGTCGTACTTCTTTAAGATCTTGGCGATGCCTGCAACATCCAATTTCGTGTTCACGTGTCAGCTTTCTATTTCATGATATTGTAAGAGAAGACAAAACGAAAATAACAGGAGTAAAAAAGAAACATCCAATAGTATTCCATCGTTTGTACTTTTCTTCTCTTAAAGAAAAGTATTTGTTTGCATTGATGAAAATTTTTGAAATCTTATTTGGTCTTTGTGTTTCTTTTCCATGTTTCACTCAAAGATCGGAAAACCCTACAGAATGCTTTGGAAATATATATATTCCTTTGTTTGCATTGTCCACTGTCTCAAAGAAAAAACAAGAATCCTATATGTCTCAAAGGAAAAGAGCAACACCAATATGCTGTAACGCGGCTGCCTGATTTGAAGTTTATTGCCGGTGATGATTAAATTAAGTAATCAACAAACTCCTCTTCCGAGAGAGAGAAAGAGAGAGAGAGAGAGAGAGACCTAGGGGCTAGGAGCCCCACCATCTATAGCAAAGGCAAGATTTAGATGTGGCTTTGTATTGAGAAAGAGAGATAAAGAGAACCAAAAATATTGGATATATAAACCCGTAAAAGCAGAAACAGGAGCAGCAGCATCACCAGCAGAAAAGCGAGATCTATATTTAGATTAGAGAGAGAGAGAGAGAGAGGGCCTGTATAATTGAGATTGCTGTAGTTTTCCAAAAGCACCATCTCCCCATGAAAATTAACCATCTCCTTTCTCAACTTTCCCATCTCCTCTTTGAAGTCGGCCTCTGAAGGCCTGCTCCCATTTGGTCCCAACGTAGCAATCACACTCTGAATTCTTTCCTGCAACTCCTACTCACAAAAATCAATCAATAAATGAATGACTCGAAACCTAACAAACATTTATGACCCTTGCGCTCAAAGCAAATTAAACACAACCAATTAGGCAGAGAAAACGCCGCAAAAGAGAGTTACACATGCTATTATCCGCCATCTTTCTTAAACAAGTTCAAAGCGAAGATCACCAAAAAGAAATTTAAGAAGAAAAAAAAAAACGATCAAGACCTCGCAGAATGAGGAGGCGCTAAACTAGTACCTTCTGCCTTATTACAAACTCTTCCTCCCGCTCCATGAAGAAGGCGTTGAACTTATCGATCTCTGCATTCAACAGCAAGATAAACTCTTCCTCCTCTGTCGAGAGTTTATTCGACACCATGTCGGATGCCGTCAAAGAAGACGACCCCGCAGCTTCCTCCTCCATGGAGGAAGACATCAACCTCACCCTCTTCTTCAAATCCTTGTAAGAAAGAAACTTGTCCCTCCAATCGGGCAGCGTTTCTTCTATCTGCCACTTTAATCTCTTACCAAACTTCATTTTTCACTGCAGACTGTGGGGAGCGCGCGATCTTTTTGTACTCCTAAGACAAAAGCTCTCTCTCCAGATGAAAGGGTGCTTGTGCTACAACGTGTACAACTGCAAAACTAAGATATACATCTTACTGCTTAAGAAACGAGAGTGCTTAATTTCTTCTTTCTCCGTGCTATTTCAACCATAACCGAAGATGGTAGAGCATATATCGGCGAATGACGTGCCTTGAAGGAATTTGAAGGTCAGGGATCATGATCATCAACCATTAGATGTGCAATCTGTGGGGCCGACCGCGCAAAGTGCATATCTTTGCACATGATGCAATGATCAATACTTTAGTCAGTGAACGTTTTCCACCATGATCGAGGTTGATCACACGGTGATTTGATAGATTATGTGATCTGAAAGGCTACTGAAGGGTTCAGGTTACGTCCAAATGAACCGAGCTAAAACTGTGCTCAGCTACCTTAACAAAAAGCCTTACTGCCCAAGATCGACTCAGCTTGAAAATGTTTAGATGGTGGCAGGATTTCAGCTATGAGCAAATTAATAATATATGGTTATCTGGATCACGTTTTTGAAGTGTTTTAAAATGTTTACTACTACGTTCTAGTGATGAATTGGAATGTACAGTATGAGGCAGTTTAGCAACAGTAACAATTTGTTTTTTTTTTATGAACCTACCCTAAAAATTGAGTAGATTTAAAATACTATAATATAGTGTCCAATGAATTTATCCTATCTTTTAAAACAGATACATACACAACAGTAGTATCAAACCTTTTTCATTGCCAAACAACTCTAAAAGTAACTATCTGTCGATTTTCAGGTTTAGTCTTATCCCTGGCTGTACAGATTTCAAAACAATTGATTTTTAGACATTTGAACTACGTTATTCTGAACCTTTACATCTCTAATAATGAATGACGACCATCATGAGCATCCACGATCGAGGTACCATTTGCACCTTAATTTTTCATGTGAAATCGTTACAGGAATGCTACTGTAATAAAAGACTTTCTGTTTATTATGTTCTTTTCTTGCAATTCATCTGCAACCTCTAGAAGAACTTTCTGTTTATTCTGCAATAAAAGACCTCAGAGAGAACTTATTTTCAACGGCCCCCAAAGTTTTAAGCTGCAACTGCTGCACTTATCAGTTCTCATTAAATCCACCATGCATGTGTAAAACATATAACCTAGTTGACTTTAAAATGAATTTTATCAAGCTATCGTTGTAAAACTGGTTGATCAAGCTCAGCTGGTTTGCTAAAACAGATTAACTCAGGCAGCTGTCTTCTGTTGCTTAAGATCGGCTTATTTAAGCACACTAAACAAATTTTAGTTAAGCTTAAGCAAGTCGAGTCCCACCGATGCAGAGGGCACCATGTTGGTGGTACTGCAATGAGTGCAGTGCAAAAAGAGGAGGGAATATGTGGGAGCATATGCCTAAGCCTCCCAGTATTCGGTGCAAAAAGCAGAAGGTTGGAAGCCAAAAACTTCCAACGGATATTCTCCTTTTTCAATTACTTTTTGGGTGTTCATTCATTTCGATTTCTATTGGTTAGAGGTTGGCGTTTGCAGGAAAACCGTGACTTACAATGCATTGAAGAAGGAAAGCATGATTCCCTGGAATCTTCCTTTACATGGTGAAATGATGAATTTGACCCTTCAGATCAGATTTCATCATCGAATTTAGCTTCGAGACGTTCACAGTAGCACCAACTGTTACTCTAGAAAAGAGGCCTATTGGAAGAAGAAAGAGAGAGAAAAAAAAAAGACTGTAAAGAGTTGAAAAGTGAATACAACTAGCTACCTATACGCTGCAGCTTTATGATATTGTTTCTAATGCCTTCCAATAATATTGGGTATGCGTTAAGAAATTCTACCCAGGTGGCCAAATTTTTCTTCTTAATTCCCACATGACCGGACCTTGCATTTTTAAAATTGCTATTCATGCCACTTTTTTTTGGCTGAGAAATGCAAGCATGTGACTTTGATTTTTCCATCTCAGAAGAGGAGCAGTTAGTTCATGAGTATTTTCGTGTTAATTGTTCTTTTAGATTGATTAGAAAGGCTCAGTCACTCACGTGAAAAGAGAAGTATAGTTCTCTCATTAGTTCTAGAGACTCGGGGTAACAATCAAATCCATTTTTGGAGTCGGGTCCCTGGTTTGATGGATCTCAACCCGTCTCTTAGGAGTTTCTGCATAAACTTCAAAAAAAACTAAAAACTAGGACAACTATCTATATAATAACCCTTTTTATAAACCTTTGAAGATCTCTCACAATCTTCAATATCGAACTAAAATTTTAAGGTGTTACCCATTGCCGATGCTCTCACCCAACCCATTGTGATTAGTAATCTCATTAGTTCAATCTGTGGAGAAACATTTTAACAAAGAGATTAGTGAGATGTAACAGTAAACTTCCTATATACTGCCAAAAGTGGCCCTCAAATATTGGCTCACTCATGGAATTAAGACCAGAAAGAGAACCCTAAACTGAAAGTGTTCTCAGCATATTTGGCGCAGGACTCCAAGGGGGAAAATGGCTTGCCTCATCATCACACTTCCTGTTTTGCCTTTTTAGTTGATGTAAGACAGAAGGAGAGTTGGAATAAGGAAAAGGTTATCTACAAGACATGCCTCATCACTTGGTTATGTCCTTCTCTTTTGTGATAGGAAAGCTAGCTAGGTCCTAAGAAGACTCCATTGGTTTATTCCAATCAAGTCATTCCGGCCATTGATGAATTCTCTTAAGCCCAATTTTAAATAGCTATTGGACCGTTCTTGCTTGATTAGTTACCTTTAGCTTATTGAAATTTATGATTCTAAACGCAACATTGTGATCAAATACCAATTATGTATTTCCACCAACTTTTCTTTTTTTCCTTGTCTTCCTCTCAATAGTGATACGAGAGTGCTCGTACCACTGCTCCCCACAATGCATTGGTGCTTAGCTACTTTATGTCATAATGATAAGGTAATGTTATCCATGCAGCACTATATATATTTTGTTTATAACTGATACAACTCTATATATAGACACCTCTCTCTCTCTCTCTCTCTCTCTCTCTCTCTCTCTCTCTCACACACACACACAACACGTATATGCATATATAGTCTTTACTGGTAGGATCAGGGGCGGAGGGAGGGGGGGCCGCCCGGGCCATAGCCCGGGTGAGCCTAGAAAAAAAAATTATATGTAAAAAATTAAATTTTTTTAGTTTGGTCCGATCCGTCGCTCTTCTTGGCCCTACCGTTGCTCCTTTTGGCCTGACTTGTGGATGGTTTGGCCTGCCCCTGAAAAAAATCCTGGCTCCACCCTTGGGTAGGATTATAACTCAGTGATATTATATATATTAAGGTTGGAATATGAATAGACTCATCTTATATCCAAAAGCTGGTCAGGAGAGGCAAACAATTTTGTGGTCAACTAGAAAAGTTTGGATAGAGCCGGACCTACTCGATAGAGCCGGACCTACTCGCTAGGTAAGAATCTTGTAGTAAGAAAAATTGATCAAACTCTATAAGCGATCCCTAGGGAAGTGGGGAGAGAAGACTTCGTCAATTGGTAGAATCCAAACAACGGAGTGGGTGTTCGAGGTCTCAAATGGCTAAAACGCCCCTCACACAGTCTGGAATGAGGGGTCGAACACAGGAGTGCATGTTTCAGTCCGAACACCGAAGCCGACTTCTTAACTGGTCTCGTATAAATCATGCAAGGACATTGTCCATTTGATTGATAGACTTCTTTTCTGCATTGGAGCTCATATGGATAGAATACAATTGAAAATGACCATACCAGGCCCATATGCAATGGAAGGACATTAATATTGGCTACAATGATGCACAAATATGTATATTTATGTGCTGCATCTATTAGTGGAGCCAGAAATTTTCTTTAGTAGAAGCACTCATTTAATACATTTAATTTGTTTGGGCCACTTATATGTATAATAATGAAATATATCAAAACATTAACATATATATTAAACTAATTTTGTGAAGCTAGTGTGGACAACTGGCAACTCCAGCTACCATGTGGCTCCGCCACTGGTGGCACGCAGAGCCACATATGGCTGGTGTAAGCTGTTGTCCACACCAGCCCATTAAAGGTGTCTTTATTTTCAATTCATATCCTTAAATATTTGGTCTGTTATATATGAGAGTACCCCTTTAGATATGAAAATATGTGAAGGGTACTTCCTTCAAAAAAAAAATGTGTCTTTATTTTCAATTCATATCCTTAAATATTTGGTCTGTTATATATGAGAGTACCCCTTTCTATATGAAAATATGTGAATGGTACTTCCTTCAAAAAAAAAAAAATTTCTCTGCCGGTGTGCTGCACCTGTTATTATTTCATCATGTTGAGCGCTATACCCTTCAACTCATGCTTTTCTGATCACATATTTGTTGCAATGCTTGTTTTACTCAGTGATGGGAAAACATAAGAATCTCCTTCCTACTCAACATTTTTACGTGATTTTAATTAAGTTAGGAAAGAATGGCCCTCGGGCTCCATTTCTTTCAATCTGGACAAAAAAAAAAAAAGTTCTTGACAGGTAGTTAGATCTTCACCATGAAAATGGCATCTGAGCGCCAAGCGAACCCCCAAGACTATTTCCTTTGCCTCAAGGTCCTGACATGATGTGCGGATAATAAATAGGTGTTGAGCCCTGCTCTAACATGGCCCAAGGACATAGCACCTACAGGACCGAAACTAAAACCTGAACTTTCACCTTATTTTCTGCCCAACCAGTTACGCTATGCTTATCGTTTACAAATGTTGGATTTCACCAATTTTGTTAAGTTTACTTTCTTTAGGAGGTGGGCTTGCGAGTTAAACTATTAGATCACCATTCCTGCAATTGAAAGATCAAAGTTCGAGATTCAAGCACTAAAAAAAAAAAAGCAGCAATCTAATCTATTAAGTTAATCATGTTACACGAATCCAAGTTTACTTGAACAGTAACAAAGCCGGTCTGAAAAGTTAAAACAAATGTTTAGCTTTTGCCGTTGAATTTGTGGGATGAAAAACTTTTGTTGGTCCCCAACAAAATTAACATAAACCATGCACAGAGTCTACATCAAAATGGCATTTACCACACGGAAATTCCTTGAGTAGCCTAGCAGTCAATATCAACCGTAAGATGGCTAACTTTTGCCACAAAAAAAAAAGCAGAGCACGCAACAAGTATGCACCAAAGGGGTGGAGGCTATTTTTTGAAAATTTCAATAAAACAATGGGCTTTTTAAACTTTTTAACTTTTCATAACCCGTTCTTACCCTCTCAAAAAGTTTCTTTTTGTTATTTTAGTGAGGTCATATTGAACATTGCACACTGTGTGCACAATTTTTTCCATGCACATGGATGTGCACATAACGTGGTTCGCCAAGAAGGGCATTAACATGTGTCATTCCGCCAGATTGGAAGAATTTTGGGATCATGGTAAAACAAGAATGCTGATGACATTCATTATTCATAATCCATAGAAAACTATTTCTGCCTTCAAAAAGAAAGGAGGAATCAAACATCACAACATGATATACAACTAAATTTACACAGTTTAGCATATTACAGACTTTGTGAGTTACTACCAAGCGCATGGGAGCTTAATAAAGCAAATGAAAGCTTGAAGCAAATAATGAAAGAAACAAACAAAACAAGAAATGGCGTAAGGTAAAGATTTGTAAATTCAAGAATGGCATAAGAAAAAGACTTATAAATTCCATCAACTATGAGAGTTGAGAAGAGAAAGGAGATTGAAACCATAGGTCCCAATATATAGATCTGACATGGTCTGTCTTTTATTAATAAAAAGGGGGATGCCCTAATAGGAACATTTGCAAGAATACCGTCTACATATTGTGCATTTATACATATGCATATGAACACATTAATACAAACAACAACAAGAGTCTAGATCAAGTTACGGCTGGGTTTTTATCTTCCTGTAATGTAATGAAAAAATTGCATTTAAGAAACAAATTCTGAAGTATCTTGCTAAAGTTTTAAACATATCGAAGTACATCTGTGATTTGAAGCTCAGACATTCGCTTTTGGAATCACTTTATTTAATCTGCACATTCGGTATCTACAAAATCTAAAATAAATTAAGACTGCATGTGAAATGATCAAATGAGATGAGCAAATTGTTTTCTAACTCTGGCTTTCGAACCTCTCTACCATGTTACTTTGCGTGATAATTTTATGAATTCTTGGGTCGGAAACTAGGAGTACTGAAAACCTGAGACTTGAAGTTCAAATTCATATATAAGGTGGCATGAATCTGAAAATTTCTCGAACGAATAATTATCTCTCTCCCCTTGCGACGAAGTCTTGTGGCGGAAGACAGCCCGATGGCTGCTGCGTTGATGCTCCCCAACTCACCATTCAAACTATCCCACAATCATCGACTCAGCTCCTCTTCTGCAGCAACACACAACCAACGTCTCCTGCCTCTTCGTGCTTCTCCGCAGCAGGAATCCCCTCTAGAAGCTGTATTGCCGGAACAAAATGAGGTGTGCACCCCATCATACCACCATTTTTATATGGCCTATAGGTCTTCCTCGGAACCTTGACCACCAAAAAACTCCCAATTTTCCCTTCTTTTCTCCACTTTTTCATGTTGGTTTTCTATTTTTTGTGTTATTGTGTGAAGGGTATCAAGAAGAGTGTGAAGGTGCTCAAGGACGCGGCCAAGACAAGAAAGGTTGGGTCCGAAGAAGTTCTCGCGGCGCTGTCTGTGATAGAGAAAGCCAAACTCGATCCTTCTGAGTTTCTTCAAACACTTGGTGGGACGGAGTCTCCTGGAAGGACATGGATGCTTGTCTTCACTGCCAATGTTGGTTGAGATAATTCGAAATGCATTCTTTTGGCCCTTTAAGCATTTGGGGTCATTTGGGCTTCTTTAGTTTTTTTTTTATAACTGTGATTCTTTCCTGTTTGAAAGGCCGGTTTAAAGAGTGGTGGGTACTTCCCTGTGACAGCAGTTCAACGGTTCGATGCAGATGTGAGTAACTTTATTTCGCTATCTCTTTTGCCATTTTATGTTGGTCTTAAGTCAAACTAAATTTATTGCTTTGGCATCTTATCTTGGGGACTTTGCTCCTTCGACACTATTTTCTCCAAGTCTCGTTGAGCCCATTCTAGAATTCGTAGTAACTTTTTTATTTTAAAATTTCGTAATTGAAATTTTCTTGTCCTTTTGCTGAACATGAAATTATGCGATGCGTTGGTTGCTTGATTGCTGACAAGTGTTCTTTTCATCAAACTGATTCGTGAAAGTGCTGTGAATAAATTTCGAGTACATCGTTCCCTGAAGCAGTAAGGAGTTACAGATCTTTTGGCCTCGCTGGCTGGAAATGTCTCACTTGTCCACTTTGAGTTATATGCTGATCAGGATAAACTACAGTTCCAATTTATGATTCTTTGCACCATGATGGATGCTTCATCTAGATAATATACCACTAAAAACGCGTCAATTTCTAAGTTTTATAGGTTATTTAGATCCAAAAGTGGCAATGATGTTCTCATTTTCTCTAGGCGAGAGTTCTCCTTCTAGTTGTCTTAGAAAAGATTATATGTAAGAAACTTTTTCATGACGAGTTATCATCTTAATCTAATTGTGTATAAGTTGGTTGTTGGTTGTTGGTTGTTGGTTGTTGGTTGTTGATTGAGTGGCACTGTCTAATCATGCACCACTAAGTTTGAAAGGGGCAAAAAGGCAGAGGAAAGTATCGAATATTTAAGAAATCGGTGAAGTGAAGACACCCCCTTTCCTAGCCAAACCTTGTTCTGTTTGCGTTGTGCCCTTTTGCAAGTACATACTCATACTCTGACAAAAGGACTAGATTCGAAGACAAGGAACAAGGGAGACAGGCATCAACGTTATGCCTTTGCCACTGAAGAAGCTGGCAAAATCTTTGGTCCATCTGATCATTGTTTGCTGAGTGTTGTTTTCTCGAATTTAAATGGGCTTTCTTGTAGGAAGGGAACAGTCATACATCTGCTTATGCTGAACTCGTACTCCTTGAGAACTGGTTTGCTGCCATTTATCGAGCTAATGAATTGGAGCTTGCATGAATGTATAGCAAACTGAAGCGCTGGCTCAGCTTGATCTTGCATGTGCCTGTTCTTTTGTATATGTGGATTTGCATTTGCCTAAGGGCCTACTGTTTTCTGATACAAAAGGCCCTTTATGGATATTTGTATTTTTTTATGTATTTCGAGCACTTTTTTACTCTTCTGATACATCTCATACTTTTTCAGCTTTCTGTTTGAATTACAGGCAATGAGGATCGAAAATGGGGTATACCTAGGCCCGCTGGGATGCCTCACTTTTGAGGGAAGGTTCTCGTGGAAAAAGAGGATCTTGGCCTTCATTTTTGAAAACATTCGCATCAAAATTGGACCTCTTGGTCCCCTTCAGATCGGTCTAGGAAATGATAAGGACAGAGAGCCAGGAACGAAGGATCCTTTCTTTATATGGTTCTACATCGATCAAGAAATTGCTGTTGCTCGAGGGAGAGGTGGTGGAACTGCCTTCTGGTGTCGATGTCGTCGTGTTTCTTAGATTGTCTTTGAATTTGCAACATTATTTCTTCTTCCCGTGTTCTACAACGAAGGCCATAAATGAATTGGGAGATGTGTTTCATCTCACAGAAATAATATGATTACTTTCTCATTTCTTTGTACTGATACCTCCATGTATATTCACTGAAAAAGGAAATATGGCTCACAGAAAGTGAAATGGTGACTAATGCATAGGTTTCAGTTGCTGCAGGAACTGCCACCACCATGGCCTTACAATCTTTTGTATGATCCAGGATAGCAATAAGAAGGATTTGCTATACTAGCGATTGCTAACTTAGTTTTCCTTGTCCCTTTGGCCTTTCCAGCAGCAAATCATAAATATATGGGTTCATTTGCAAAATATGCACAAAGTTTGTTGACTAGTTTCAGAAACTGGTTCACATGGCACAATAACTGAAACGGTTTTCTAAGCATCAAGGTAAAACAAATTTTAATGAAATTAAGAGAACTAGTCTCTTATCTTTTTGCTGAAAGGATGTACCAAACAACTAGCTTAGAACGGTGCTCGTGAAGAGAGTTGTAAAGGCTTTCCATGGTCCGGATTTATGTCGGATACCATATCTAACTCATAACCAGCCAAGTACACGTCAAGATGTGAGTCGAAAAAGGTCAACAAGAACCAGATCTGAGATGATTTTCTGAAAATCTGGCTCGATTACACGGACCAAATACTTTATATGCATTTTTTGCATAAACTGTCTGTTCCAACTGAAGTTGAGATTTTTTTTGGGTTAACTCAACTGTTGTTTTTGGACGTATTCGGATATGGCTGAACTGGTTACTAGTTTAAAAGCGCACAAAGTGATAAATGAAGCAAAAGTGAAGAGTGTCGTGAAAAAAATATTACCATCAACATAACCGGCAGGATCAGAAAAGTGGCATGTAACAGAACCAGTCGAATGAGGGAGACAAGCTTTAGGAAAGGAAAGAAGGTTCCCTGGCAATTATGGGTTAAACCTAACGAGACGCAAAACTGTGCGGTAGACTGCCATCGTTAGATTCTTTATATACAGTGGAACGTATATATATATATACAAAATGGGACTCCATAGAGAGCTGATTAGAGAAGCATAGCCTAATCAGCTTAAGCAATCACCACGAAAAGACCAAACAGGTAGCTGGTTCTCTCGCTATATATTATGTTTCAGGTTCCAAACCATGCGATGATGGAGTATGAAGCAGATATGCCCTGAAATGCACCAACCAGTAAAGAAACCATCAGCAACCAGGAACTGTTACTGTACTATCACCAAATAGTACAAATACAACAGTTACGAAATTTAAACACAAAAAGGTGAAAAAATAATCAGCGAATAGAAGAATACACTTCGTAGGACATTAAGTTGGAAGGTTAGACTGCTAAAATTTAAGACTGGGAAACAAATTCATTGTGGCCAAGCAAATAAAAAACATCAGTTTGGTCTTCCACCACCTTGAAGCAGATTAGGTTGCCTCTTGATATCTATTGCCCACACTGCAAATTTAAGTGACAGAAGAAGAGGGGTGGGGGAAGAGGGACGGTTGATGGTACAACGTCAGCTTTAATCATTACAGGAATAACAGGCTCTGCAGTTGCAAGTGATCGGCAACGGTCTTTCTTTCAAACGAGAACAGATCCTTATCCGCTAAGGCTTTACACCAGAAAATGCTCCAAAATAGTGAAGACTTTCAGAATTTTACTTCAGATCTTTAGAGTTCTTAACATCATTTTCTTAAGCACTAGGCTTTTTTTCTGGTGAACTAAAATTCATCAGGCGCAGGTTCATGATCATCATCTTCCTCTGCAGGAGGATCTGGGGGTGGACCTGGTTCAGCACTCTGATTTGCATTTGCATCAGGATGAAAATTTATAGGGAACTTGGTGACTCTTGGTTTATCAGCTAATATGTTTCTCTGCACCCTATCAATTAAAACCCTTGGGGGTGGTTCTTCTCTGAGCTGCTCATCATCGTAATCATTGTTCACATAGTAGCCTACACGAACGAACTCCTGCCCCAAATAGGAACATGTTAGCAATAATACTGTCACTCCAATGATGTCTTCCTCACGAATCTTTAGAGGGTCTGGTGGATCAGCCTGATAAGAATGAAGATAAGATTTATTAGCACATGAACACTAATATATAGCCCAATCTGCGGGCATGGTTGGATAAGACAACTTACCTGGAACACAAAGCGGTAGTTTCCAACATTGACAGGACCGACAAGCACACTTTCCAGAAGTTGGTCATATGTTTCATCTTCCGCTGATCCTACGTAAATGAGCTTCCATTCCAGGTCTGCAAATATATACTTGAACGTCCATATCAAGCTAATGGCAATTATCATCCATAGTATAATCTGATTAGAGTTTGTAGACACCTTTCAACTAATGCACTAGTTTACATTTGCATAGCCTAAACTTTAGGACGAACATCAATTGACGCCAACTCTCCTTGTCTCATCAAGTCAGAAGAAAAGGTTTCGTTCCTTCGCATCATTATGAGACAATTACATTTTTTTTTTTTGGTAGCTGGAACGACGCATTTAAAACACAAAACACACGCCAACAAACCCAGTCGTATTAAAAAAGTTTGTACAAATGTTTGCTTCATTACAAACTGTCACGTACTAGAAAAAGAAAGTGACCACGCTCCAACTTGCACTCGACAACATTCAATAATTTAAAGGAGCTGAATAGGCATAGATGGCCACAAAAATTACATGCTTTTAGAAAACAATCTTTTCGATCTCAAAAAATGCAAGCTAGTGTGACCATGGAAGACTAAAAAGCATACAGAGGAATTTAGAGTGCATCTAGTGTGCAATGTTTCTTAGGTAAAAAATCGCAGCTCAAAATGGGAAGAAAATAACGGCAGATGACACTAGCATCAAAGAATTCCACAAAATCTAAAAAAAAAAAAAGTTACTATTCTTGTATTTCTTTTCGTGAACGCGGACCCGGTACAAGAATGCCAGATGAATGAGCATAACTCAACAAAGCTCTGCTATCAGGGACACAACAATTATACTCCTTACAAATAAAAGCTGAAAATCGGGTTTGCACAATCAGATGGCAGTACAATAGCGCAAATATTTTCACTCCAATCAACATCGACCCAAGATCATACATGTTCCAACTTCAGAATAACGATATAACGCGCATCCCCCCCCCCCCCCCCCCCCAAACGACTGCAGAGCCCCAAGAAGTCGTATTCCACAACATTCAACCAAATTTCTTCCAACCCAAAAGAACGTTAACTTTCTGACATATGATGAGACGAGTATTTAACATAGACACACAAATTTATCTTGCCTGACCCATGAAACAACCGCCTTCGCATGAGAAGGTAAGGACAATGTACCAAATTCTTTAGCATCTTGGACGCTACCGACAAATCAAAAAAGAAAAAAACACCGAAAGAAAAACTCCTAATCCACGTACATATTCCAAACCAGGAAACAATGGAGGCAAAGAGAAGACGGAGGGAACAAGCAATCATAGAAAACCTAGTAAAAAAGATAGTCCACCTTCGAAAAATAATATGCACAAAGTTGCAGCAAAATACACGCCATCGACCGACTAAAGAACCCAAAGGCGCGCACCAAAACACAAACCCTAACTTCCCAAATCCAGCAAGAAAACAAAGAGAGAGGCAAGACCCTTTACCGTCCTTGAGAGGAACCAAGCACTCGTAAGAGATCTCAAATTGAAAAGGGTTGAGGAAGGCCGCCGGATTGTCGAGGACGGTGACGTTGGTGATGTTCACAGCGCTCATGGTCGATCTCCGCCGAGGCACCCGTCAAGAGAATGGCACGGCCATTGAGGGCGAAACCGATCACAGAAATAGTTGACAAAAGAACGATACAGACAAGCAACAATGACCGAGAGGAAGAAGGCTACCCGGAGATGCAAACCCTAGGAAAGAGAGGACAACGGAGAGAAATAGAGACGGAGAGTGGGCGTCGACGACGGAATAGGACACAGGAAGGGGAGGATCCCGGAGGGCGAAGAGGCGGAGAAGAGAAGATGCGGGGTATTGCGGCCCCGCCTTATATAGGTACGGGCCGACGAGTGAGTCGG
This sequence comes from Nymphaea colorata, assembly GCF_008831285.2. Lineage (NCBI taxonomy): Eukaryota > Viridiplantae > Streptophyta > Magnoliopsida > Nymphaeales > Nymphaeaceae > Nymphaea > Nymphaea colorata. The sequence goes on from NC_045148.1 coordinate 18,147,546, forward strand.
GGCTCGCTTGTGCGTCCGTGACCGGCTGTAGCCGGTGGAAGCCCGCCTTTATCAGGTTGGCGGGAACTTTTTTTCCTCTTTACTTTTTTGAAACGTGTCGCGGCCCGGTTCATTTCGAAGGCGGTTCGTCTCGGATTATATTAGCGACGGGAATCGCTAATGTAGAGAGAGATGTGGGACGCGTTTGGATGGAAAGCCTTTTCGTAGGACTAGAAAAACTTGTTAGTAGAAAGTTTTTCGTGAGATTATTTTTCCTTTTGCCCGTGTTGCATGAGAATAACTGTCAAGGAAAAGTACACTTTGAGACGGCTAAGAAGAGCACAAGGGAACAAGGCTATTTTTGTAGGGAAAATTTTTCCATCCACTTGGAGTTAAAGACAAGAAAGTTCTTTTTTTTTTTTCCTTTTTCTTCAAACTCTCGCTTTCCTTTCGTTTTCTCATTCATGCGCCCCCTAAACTCCATTCATGTGACATGTGAATGTCATAAAATTGACCAATGTTACTAAAAATCTATTTGTATGAGCAAACGCAATGGGACCCCATGGACCATTTTTCAATGTTCAACTGCAGAGCTAAAAATTTGATAAGGGTAGTCGATATATAAATAATGAAATTATCATGAGGTACCAATGTAGAATTAATGAATATGAAATCTACAAGCTCATAGAGATAGGGTGGGATACCACTTGAGGGCGTGATTGGGACAGCAGTGTTGTATGAGAAATTTTCTCTCAGATTCTTTGTCATGAAATTGAAAGTCACCCTCACATATGAGATCTAGGGTGTCGTCGGATAGCACTAGAGGGCGTGTTTGGCACAGCAGGGTTGCATGAGAAACTTTCTATTGGATTCTTTGTCATGAAATTGAAAGTCACCCTCACATATGAGTTCTAGGGTGTCGTGGGATACCACTCGAGGCCGTGTTTGGGACAGCAGGGTTGTATGAGAAACTTTTTATTGGATTCATTGTCATCAAATTGAAAGTCAGCCTCACATATGAGATCTAGGGTTCGAATGCCATTTGAGGGCGTGTTTGGGACAACAGGGTTGTATGAGAAATTTTCTCTTAGATTCTTTGTCATGAACTCACATATGAGATCTAGGGTGTCGTGGGATACCACTCGAGGGCGTGTTTGGCACAGCAGGGTTGTATGAGAAATTTTCTCTTAGATTCTTTGTCATGAAATTGAAAGTCGCCCTCACATATGATATCTAGGGTGTCGTGGGATACCACTCGAAGGCGTGTTTGGGACAGCAGGGTTGTATGGGAAACTTTCTCTTGGATTCATTGTCATGAAATTGAGATCCAAGGTTGTCAAACATAGCATAAATCAAATAAAAATAATGTCAAGCATAATTGGCTAACAGTAGCCGATCTTCTAGTTTCCATTATTGGATTAAGCAACGCAAGATTCTCTGCAATCTTTCTCGATCCATAAAATTGAATTGGATCTTGACATTTTTTTGGATCTGGTTACCGGATGAGATGCTCTCTTTCTGCATCTAGGCTATGAAAATTTACTGATGTCTGGATCCCTGGCCGGTTTTGTCTATGTATAAATCACTTGGTTTGATCCAGACCCGGTTCATAGTTTTCTTCCAAATCTTAGCTGGTTTCAGGCACGTGCAATCCAAATCCAGACCCGGCCCGTGATCCACTAGGTCAGCTAAACCGTGCGACGAAGAGAGGAGCCAGTATGTCACGAAATATTCCCACTTCCCCGGAATTTACTATTCCCAAAGCCGGATTTCACTTTTCCCTTGGGATCCGCTCGATAAATAGGTCTTCCTCACTCTCAGGCCTAGTGTGTGTGAGAGAGAGAGTGAGACCGATCGCCGGCCGGCCGGGAACGATCGGTTTTCCGTCGACGGTCGCATTGCAAGATACGATCCATCAAATATCATAGAAGTCTCTGGTTTTCACCTTCTCCGTTTTTTTTCTCTCTCTGGAGAGAAGCGATGGCGTCGCGCAGGGTTCTCGCCTCGCTCCTCCGCTCCGGCGTCCGCCGTAAACCCTCTTCCGGCCACTCTTTCATCTCTTCCGTCTCCCGCGGCGCGGAGCCGGCCCCCCTCCGACGTCCCTCCCCTGCAGGATTCCTCCTCAACCGCGTCGTCAACTACGCTACCTCAGCCGCGGCATCTGCGGCGCCCCCTTCCCCTTCATCTCCCGCCAAGGACGGCCCTTCTGGCAGGATCACTGATGAGTTCACTGGCGCGGGCGCAATCGGCAAAGTGTGCCAGGTGATCGGTGCTGTCGTGGACGTCCGTTTCGATGAGGGCGGATTGCCGCCGATTCTGACTGCTCTCGAGGTGATGGATAACTCCATCCGTCTCGTTCTCGAGGTTGCCCAGCACCTTGGCGGGAATATGGTGAGGACGATCGCTATGGACGGAACTGAGGGGCTTGTCCGCGGGCAGCGCGTTCTCAATACCGGTTCGCCAATCACGGTAAGCGACTGCCATCGGGGAGTTTGGCTTTGCCACTTTGGTTTATATCATCTATCGTGGACATGTTTTATGATGTATGGTTCTTTCGGTGTGTCTTTTTGCTGCCTTTTGGATCCATAACCGGGGTACTGTGAAATACTTTCCGGTTGCCAGTCTAGTTTGGGATATTGAGCGTGGATATTTGTTTCGGACCGATTGTGATTGGATTATGGGTATTTTTAGAGAATGTAGGTGGATGTGATGGTGGTAATTGCGCCGTGCTTGTCATTATTGTCATTTTGTCTATTACAATCAGTACACGCCACCATTTTTTTTCATTCTTCGTCATATTGTTGTTTACCATAGCCGTTCCTATTATTCAGGTTCCCGTGGGTAGGGCAACTCTTGGCCGGATTATAAATGTGATTGGGGAGCCCATTGATGAGAAGGGTGATATAAGTAAGAACCTTTTATCTTTCTTTGTTTCGTTGTGGTCAGCATGTATATTCTTGCGGACATTATTTTCTCATCAGAGAACCCGATGAACTAACTTTTCATTGTATTGTCTTGATAGAGACTGATCATTACTTGCCGATCCACCGTGAAGCTCCTGCTTTTGTAGAACAGGCCACTGAACAACAGATACTTGTTACTGGCATCAAGGTTCGAGGTCTCGATAGTGCTATAATTTTGAACTAAATAACGTTTTTTTGACCATTTGATGATCAGATAATTAAGTTTTCATTTTCATACAACTTCATTTGGTTGTCTGATAATACTGGTTGTTATTGCTTTATGGTTCCTGATGCCTGATGCAAATTTGGTTTATACAGAAAGGTTGGTATTCTTTTGTCTAGGTTGTGGACTTGCTTGCTCCCTATCAGCGTGGTGGGAAGATTGGTCTTTTTGGTGGAGCTGGTGTCGGGAAAACCGTGCTGATTATGGAACTTATCAACAATGTTGCCAAAGCTCATGGTTTGACTTGGCTATTAATGTGAAACGAGAAAATTACACCTGATATTGTTCCTTTAATATCTTATAATTTTGACTCTACATTTCATTGGATTAGGTGGTTTCTCTGTGTTTGCTGGTGTTGGTGAGCGTACTCGCGAGGGAAATGACCTTTACAGGGAAATGATTGAAAGTGGTGTCATCAAGCTTGGAGATAAGCAGGTCATTCTCATTATCGTTCTTTGTCAGAGTCATGCTTGATTATTGACTGGCATGTCATGGATGTTAATTGTTCAAACATCTCCCTTTGGAGGAATCAAGGATAGCGAAGTCCGTTTTCTAACAGAACTTCATGAAATTGATATTGCAGGGCGAGAGCAAATGTGCTCTTGTTTATGGGCAAATGAATGAGCCACCTGGTGCTCGTGCTCGTGTTGGGCTCACTGGTCTTACTGTTGCTGAGCACTTCCGTGATGCTGAAGGGCAAGATGTGCTTCTTTTCATTGACAACATTTTCCGTTTTACTCAAGTAAAATTACCTCTTATCCTTTATGTGAATCTGTCGATAATTGGGAAGGTGAGGTCTTGCTTTTGGATGACATTTAAATTGCTTGAACAATGCTGCTTTTCAGGCAAACTCTGAAGTGTCTGCTTTGCTTGGTCGTATCCCCTCTGCTGTTGGTTATCAACCTACTTTGGCTACTGACTTGGGAGGTTTGCAAGAGCGTATTACTACGACAAAGAAAGGCTCCATCACATCAGTGCAAGCTATTTATGTGCCCGCTGACGATTTGACTGATCCTGCCCCTGCTACAACCTTTGCACATCTTGATGCCACCACAGTTTTGTCAAGACAGGTTTGTCTTGCTTGACTCCAGGGTTGCAGAGTGTTTTTTTTTTTCTGTTTACTTGGAAACATGTTCTAAAAAAAAAATTGTACTTTGAACAGATATCTGAGCTGGGTATTTATCCTGCTGTTGATCCACTTGATTCAACATCTCGCATGCTCTCTCCTCACATTTTGGGAGAGGAGCACTATAATACCGCTAGAGGTGTACAAAAGGTTCTTCAGAATTACAAGAATCTTCAGGATATTATTGCCATTTTAGGAATGGATGAACTAAGTGAAGATGACAAATTGACTGTTGCGCGTGCAAGAAAAATTCAGCGGTTCCTCAGCCAACCATTCCATGTTGCTGAGGTTTTCACTGGTGCTGCTGGGAAGTATGTGGAATTAAAGGAGAGTATAAACAGTTTTCAGGTTAGTTATACACTGCATATATACTCAGGCTAGAATTTTTTTCTTCTCGTTCTTGAAATCTGCAGTGCCATGCTGTTTCTGCATATTTCTGATCTTTATGCTTTACTCTGATTTTCCCCTGCTATATCTTCTAGTATAAATTCATCATTTACTTTCAGCTATTTCCCACACAGTATTGTGTAAATTTAGTTTATTTGACATTTGATATTTTCTTGTTGTAGCTTTTCCTTTGTCTTTTAGCAGCTTGTCAATAGCAATATAACATAATTGCAGTATGATAATTTCTACATGTACGAACATGTGCACACAGCATGTGATAGTAGTAATAAACTTTCCTTGGTTCATGTCTCATACCTATGCTTTTGCCATTTCACATACCCATGGTCTTTTAGTCACTGAGATGCATTAAATATAGTGAGAATTTGATGTACTTGAGAGCCAGTTGTGTGCTCCTCTATATGTCTTGTCCAGTTTTGGTTAATATTGGCGTTTGGCAGGCACTCCTTTGTGCTCTTTGATTGCAATGAGCTGTTAAATTGTTAAGCAGTCCGTACTCCATGGTACTTTTGTCTTTGAGACTGTTTCAGGGCATTTTGTCCAGAAAACTTGGTGCACTCCGACATTGCATAATGGTATATAGATGCATTAATCCATTCACAATTTTTTGGATGAATGAGCATTGAACTTTAGATTGTAGTGTTCGTTACAGGTCCTTTACTTCTACAATATCCTTGGACTTGTTTAGGATTATGCTGCATGCTTGCTAGAAATGAGTATTATTCTGCATGATGTATGGTATGGCTTGTAGTTTTCAGTGGTGATATTAATGTGTTTATTCAGTTTGTCCTGTGTGACAGCAATGTTCGATCTTGGTGGATAATTGCTAGTGCCACAAGCTAACGGAATCAAGCTTGGTTTGCTTAGGTGAATGGTGTTATAGTTTTGGTCAAGCTTTCTTCATTTATAGGACAAGGGAGCTTTATCCAAGCTTAAGTTGAGCCAGCTCAGGCTCTGTCAAATAATTAAAAACGTTGTTGAAAAAACATGGTTGGGTCCTACTTCAGTTTTTAATATCACAGATATATGTTGGAACACCAGAGACGACTGAAAGATTGAAGGTTGAGGCCCTAAATCAATCTAACAATCAGAGAGACGTAGGGACTAATGAAAAAGAGAAGGAAAGAAAAAACAGATGAAGTAAGATTAAGGAGAAGAAGAGCAGACAGTGGTAGCTGTTGGGCCACTGACAGATATGAGAGAGATAGAGACTGAAGCATGAAGGTTGATTTTGAGTCTTTTGTGCTGTAAATCTTTTCTTGTTTCAGTGTTAAAACTTAAGCAATGAACAAATCATAACATATGGAATTGTCCAAGTCATATTGGCTCATGCAGTTCAAGGGGTGGTTTTTATTGCTTAAAGTGAGTTGAGTCCTACTAGTGATGCTATTGCTACATGCGTTTATATGATTGATCAATAATGAGCATTTGGTTCAATTTTTGATGCTACAGTGCATCAGAAACTAGTGATGAAAGAACTGCCAATTATTTTCTTCATGGTCAAGTTTACTTGAGCAACTCAGCATATCTCTTCTCTTCCTTTCATTTGTTTAAACATTTTTTTGACATTTTTTTGTAGCATTATTTATGGCTAATGAGCTGTGGATATTGTAGGGTGTCTTGGACGGGAAATATGACGATCTACCGGAACAGTCATTTTATATGGTAGGTGGGATAGATGAGGTCATTGCAAAAGCTGAGAAAATTGCCAAGGAAGCGGCTGCTTAACCTTATCCTTCTTGTTTTACCTTGTAGGCTTGTAATGTTAATAATTTGACACCGCAATACCTGTGCAAATTTTCATTTTTAATCTCGGCCGTCATGGGTGTTGCACTTGGTTTTGGACAGGCTTGTGGCAGATAAAGATCAAACAAGTGCTTATGGAATGAGCACTCTTTTATTCCTTAAATCATGAGTACAGATTCAATTGTCTTCCTAGTTGCCTTTTTATTTTTGGCCAATTCCTGCAATCTACAAGAATATTGCCTCTTCTTATCCAGAGCTCCACCCTGGATGCTTACGGCTGATGAGCTCCAACTTGAGGAAATTTTCAGGAGGACTACGAAGCAAGATGCCGTACCCCTTAACGCCTGGTAGATTATCTATGCATTTCAATCTTGATAGTATTTGATATACTGAACATGAAAGTGCATTTAAAGTAATGGCACTGATTGATTATTTAAGGTTGAAAAAAATTCACCTAGTATTATAACCTTGAATATATATGTACATATTTATGGCTATTGCACGCTGAAGTCTTCTTGTTCTCTTGGGTTTCTCTGCCTTAATACCATTCAATAGTTGATCTATTAATCATAATAATTGATGAGTGTAATTGGCATAGATTGCTATCAAATAAATTTTTTTTTTAGTGCGTTACTTAATGCGCAAAAGAGAAAGTTGAGGGCATCAAAAGACAAACTAAACTACAGGACTAAAGGTGTCGACTCCCTCTTCTTGTGTGTAGCCCTTGGATACAAGACATGCCTTGTAGCGTTTCAGTGATCCATCCGCTTTTCGTTTAACTTTGAATATCCATTTACACTTACAATGTTTTGATTGGTTGGTCGAGGAACAAGAGTCCAAGTATGGTTTTCAATAAGAGCTTTATACTCACTGGTCATTGCTTGAACCCAGTGGGGGTTGGATTTGGCTCAAGAAAATCTAAAGATTGAGTGAGGAAAACATAAAAGATAGAATGGACAGTAGATGTGAGGGCCTTGGGTACTTTGATCCCGTTCATAGAACGAGTGGTCATAGAGTGAGTGCGGGCAGGAGGGTCAATATTGGGAGAGATCGGTGGAGGAATATTGGAAGAGATCGGTGGAGGCAAAGGTTCAAGAATGGGTGACGGTATAGGTGCATCTTGAGAGTGGTTTGAGTTGGCTGGGATCACATGCGAAGGTGAATGATTAGTGGGCTGGTCACGCCATTCATCATGGTTATGATTGAAGTTTTGAGGATCTATGGCTGGTGAAGGAGGAATATAGGATGTAGTTATGCGAATGAGTATAGGATTATGACTGGAGGAAGTAAGGGACGTTTTTAAATCTGGTCCATTGGAATCATTTTGAAACAAAAATTTACTTTCGTCAAAAATCACATTTTGAGAGACAGGAATATTGTTTGTCTTTTTGTTCAAACATAGGTATCCCTTGTGTTTGTTGCTATATCCTATAAAAACATGTTCCTCGTCTTGAGACCTAGTTTATTTTGGTGATAAGCTTGTAGGTTGGGAAAACATGCGCAACCAAAGATTTTAAGGAATTTGAAATCCGGTTCAAGACCATAGAGTTTTTCAAATGGGCTCTTCTGTCCAGTAATATGAGATGGTAACCTATTAATCAAATATACAACAGTGGCAAAAGCAAAAGACCAAAATTTTTGAGGCATATGAGCATGACTTAAAAGACATAAGCCAGTTTCTATTATATGATTGTGTTTGCGTTGAGCGGTTCCATTTTGCTCATGCGTGTGTGGGCATGAAACGCGATGAGATATCCCTGCAGCATCAAGAATCGATTTGAGAGCTGTGAACTCTCCTCCCCCATCAGATTGGAAACATTTAATTTTTCTTTCAAAGAAGTTTTCTACCTTGTTTTTGAAATCAGAGAATGCAGCCACCACATCAGATTTGTGAGTCAAGAAGTATATCCACTTGAACTTTGTGTGTGCATCAATAAAGTGAACATAGTATTTAAATCTATCAAAACTTAAAACTGGTGCAGGACCTCACACATCTGAATAAATTAAATCAAGAGGCTTAGAGAAAATATGAGTCAAATCAGTGAAAGGTAAAACATGAGACTTTCCCCGTTGGCAATCAATACACACATGATTTTTAATTTGTCCATATGAAGGTAATCCAAAACGACTAATGACTTGCTAAACCACACGATAGGTGGCATGTCCTAGACGACTATGCCATTGATCAACCGATGCTCTTTCTCCGAGGAAGACCATGTTCAGCTTATTGCATCCTACATCATCAAGTTTAAAACAATAAAGGCCATTTTTACTTGGTCCTCGAAAGAGTTCACTCCTTGTCTCCAGGTCTTTCACAATACAAACATGAGGGTAAAATTCCATAACAACATTATTGTCATTAGTAAATTTATGAACTGAAATGAAATTTTTAGTAATATGAGGAACATGTAAAATTTCTTTAAGCAAGAATCTGGAATCATTCTTTGTAAAGGAAGAGGAACCATGGTTAAGAATGTGGAGACTTGTGTCGTTTCCTACTCGAACCCTTTCCTTTCCTTCATAAGGGACATGCTCGGATAAGGCGTTCAGATCATTTGTCACATGGTGAGATACCAAATGACAAAGGGCAGGAAGTAAAGAACGGCCAAAGCAAGAAAGGGAAGAGCTCAACGGCTATACCAGTAAAGGAAATAGCCTGAACGTCTACACCAGCAAAGGAAGACACGCCCAATTCAAAGAGGAAGAAATTAACGTCCATAAATCTATAAAAGGAAGAAATGGTGTATTCCAAAATTGTAATAAAAGATCCATTGGGTCTTGATCATCTATAAAAACATAGTGGAACCTCAACTCAGCAGGTAGTTGTGATTGAGAGAAGAGGACGTAGGTTTATACCGAACCTCTATAAACATCTTTCCCAAAATTCTCTGCTCCTTAATGTTCTGATATGGTATCAGAGCTTTATTTCCGTAAAGGAACATTCTGCATGAGATTGGAAACAATTTCTGCGATCGGTCGGGCAATTGAATTATTTCTGAATAAGACAAAACATAGCACATTGCCAAACAAGACAGAACAGAGCATTTCCAAACAAGACAGAACAAAGCGCCGGAAAACCAGTCGCGGTTTTGGCTGGCGCTGTCAGCTCCAACGACGAAAAGTGACGAGCAAGGGCTTGTTGGAATCGTCTGGTTTTGAGGATCCTCTCAACCAATTTTCAGAATTTTTGGTATTGGCGTTGAAACGCTATGAATTTTTGATCGTCCGCCTATTTTTGGAAGACGTCCTGCTCTGTCTCCCTTGCTGTCTTAGTCGTGTGCCTTCTTTATTCTTGGTTGTCAGCTGCTCCATCATGGGGATCATGGCATCGCCTAACTCATCTGCAACTAGCGATTCACCTCAAGATGCTGCTCTTTTGAATAACCTACTACCTATTGCACCTGCGCCAACCAGTCTTCAACATCTATTGGCTGTAAAGCTCACCTCTGGTAACTATATGCTATGGGGAAATCAACTACTGCCTCTTCTTGTCTCATACAATCTGAAAGGTTTTGTCGATGGAACCAAAACCCAACCACCTGAGACCATCTTCAGTGAATGTAAGGAAGTCCTTAACCCTGTTTATATTGAATGGTTACGGCTGAATCAGTTGTTACTTGGATGGATCATTTCCTCTCTTTCGGAACTTGTTCATTCTCAAGTTGTGGGATTAAGATCATCTTATAAAGTATGGAAAAGATTGAAAAACACATATGCAGCACAATCTAGATCTAAGGTGATGCAATTGAGAGAACAACTTGTTGTCTTAAAGAAAGGGACAAGTAGTATTGATGAACTAATACATAAGGCCACGATGATTGGGCATCAACTATCCATGGCTGGAAAACTGGTGGCTGAAGATGATTTAGTCTTGCATATCTTAAGATCACTTCCACAGGAATACAATGCATTCAAGACATCTATAGCCACTAGGTCTGATCCTTTGCCTTTAACTGATCTCTATAGTATGTTGTTTGTTGCGAGATTTGTGGAAGAAGATTGTTGCTGCCAAAAAAATCAAGATCAACAATATTTTGCAATTACAATGAGAAAGAAGGAAAGACATGATGAGAAGGAAGAAAATCTTCTTTTTTATGGAAAGATCAAATAACGGTCTTCCTGGTTATCGTCCCTTTGGAATGTATAAAACCCCCATTTTCTCTTTGATTGTAATAGTGTGAGGGTTAATAAAACAGCAGTCTCTTCTTCCTCCGTGGACGTAGGCCAAAGTGCCGAACCACGTAAATTTGCATTGCTCCCTTCTTTGTCGCTTCTTTCTCATGTTTTCTATCATGGTATCAGAGCGGGATACGTGAAGCCGCTACTGTTTCTTTCTTCTACAACTTGGAGGCAGGTCGTGAGTGTAACAGGGAGGCAGGTCATGAGTGTAACAGGGAGGTATCAGACCACGCCTTTCCTGTTTTTTCTAGTGCCACCTGTTTTCTAACGCTGCCACTATAGAAGGCAGTGTTGATGTGCGCTCTCCCACTGCTCACCGGTGTAGATGCTGAGGATCTGGGTGTCGGCGGCAACAAGCAGGAGGTGGAAGAAGGCAGCGAACAACACCTCCCCTGTTCGCGCCTCCCCTGTTTTCTAATTGCTGCACATAAATGTTGTCGACCACCGCCTGTTCTCTTAGCCAAGACTTCTTCATTATCCGCTGCTGTTGTTGGAAAGTTTTCTAAAAGGGACTTCTTCATTATCCGCTGCAACCACCACCTGTTCTCTTTGGCAGAACTTCTTCATTATCCGCTGTTGCTGTTGGGATCCGAGGAGAAGGACAAAAGGGTTTTTCATCACCGTCTTGGGTTTTCTAAAGGGGAACTACAATTTCTTCATTCGGGTGATTTTTTCTCATCTTCCTTGACTTGAGATTACTGTGAGCATGATTGATTGTGCATATATGCTCCTTTGAATTCTGAACGAGGGATTGATTGGCTGCTTCTTTATCTATGCCTTCCCAGTTTGCTAATTGGTGTATTATCTGTAACTTGTTTGCAACCTTGTGAGCTGTATTTGGTTCTTTGTTTTTTCTATTATTCCATGGCAAATACTCAGCAAGAGACTACAAAAAATTTAAGACGTCTCAATAGCAACGAGCAAAGCAGCCAACCTCTGAAAATCACCAATACCCTCTTGAATGGCACCAACTACTTAAGTTGGGCTAAGGCGGCTCGACTGTTTCTAAGCGGTCGATCCAAGGTTGGATATGTAAACGGGAAGATTAGTCCTCCTGACAGGTCAGATCCTAGATTCGACGACTGGCAATCTGAAAATGATATGGTGATGTCATGACTCATCAATTCTATGGAACCCTCTATTTCAAACCTGTTTATGTATCAAGAAACTGCCAAGGAGATTTGGGATGAGTTAAAACAACTCTTTTCCAAACAAAATAACCTCGCACGGGTTTATCAAATTCAGGTTGAAATTGCAAATCTTATGAAAGGTGACAAGCCATTGAATCTCTACATAGGAGAACTTAAAAGTTGATTTAATAAACTTCTGCAATATAGGCCTGCTACGACTGATCCTGATACATACAAGATTCGATTTGAAGAAGACAAAATCTTTAAGTTGTTGGCAGGTTTAGGAGCCGATTATGAAGGTATTAGGAGTCAAATCCTCAATACCACTCCACTGCCTAACTTCAACAATGTCTGTCAAATGTTACAAAGAGAGGCTGCACGAAGACAAGTTATGAACTCCAAAACTGAAATTTCTGAAGAAAGCCGTGAAGAAATGGCGTGCGTCGCTCAAACCGACTTTGTCAAGGGGGATCAAAAAATTCTGAACACCAACAAACCTCCCAACGCCAACTTCAGCTATCAGAAAGGAAGAAATAAATTTAGATGCACCCACTGCAAGAGGTCTGGTCACACTCGTGAAAAATGTTGGGAGCTAGTTGGAAGACCAACAAGAGACAAAGCGACGTCCTCCACCAATTTTGTGTCTTCCACCAACCTTGATTCAGCCAACTTTGTCACCAAGGACGATCTTGAGAAATTTTTTCAAAAATTCGCAAAGACCAATTTAATATCTTCTCAGCCTCTCAGCAATTCCGAAGGTAATAACTTTGCTTTGACTACTACTTTAAATCATCCTACTTGGGTCGTTGATACAGGGGCCACTGATCATATGTCTAGTGATTTAACACAATTGATACAGCTGATGGATCACCCATTACTGCTGAGGGATACAGTGAAACAATATTTTTTAAGAAAGGGCAGAAATCTCAAGTTTTATATATTCCAAAATTGTCAGCAAATCTCATGTCTGTTAGCAAATTAACCAAGTCTCACAACTGTTTGGTTGTTTTTTCTTCAAAAGATGTGATATTTCAAGATTGTGTGACGAAACAGGAGATTGGTAGAGGGCATGAGCAGAATGGGCTGTACGTGATGGACGAAAATTGTTGCAACCTCATGGTGAATGATCAGCAAGACCGACATTCTCACTACTAGACCTGGCACGCCAGACTTGGTCACATCTCTGATCAAAGCTTAACTCGTCTTATTCCAAATCTTACGATTGAAAATAAATCATGTGATGCTTGTGAATTTTCTAAGTCCACGAGATTACCTTTTCAATCTTCTACGGAAAAATCAAAGGATATTTTTGATTTAGTTCATTCAGATGTTTGGGGACCAGCCCCAGAAGCGTCATACTCTGGCTTCAGATATTATGTCTCCTTTATTGATGATAAGACTCGCATGACTTGGTTGTTTTTTCTTAAATATAAGAGTGAAGTTTTCAGTGCATTTAAAGATTTTTTCAATATGGTGCATACTCAATATGGAGTCAAAATTAAAAAATTTCGCTTTGACAATGGAGGAGAATATGTGAATGATGCTCTTGAAACCTTTCTAAAAGGGGAAGGAAGACAACCTCAGTATTCTTGTGCAGGTACCCCACAGCAGAACGGAGTGGCTGAACGAAAAAATAGACAACTGTTGAATATTGCTCGATCTCTTATGACTCACATGCATATTCCCTTTCGTTTCTGGAATGACGCTATTGCTACGACATGTTATATTGTCAACAGGGCACCTCGTTCCAGCATTGAAAATCAAGTTCCTATAGAACTACTTTTCAATAGAAAAGTTTCTATAAAACATCTTAAAGTTTTTGGATGCAAGTGCTATGTTCATATACAAGAAAAATTTAGGAACAAATTTGAAAAACGTGCCGTCAAAAGCATCTTCCTTGGCTATTCTAGCAGAAAGAAGAGGTACAAATGTTATGCTCCAGTACTAGAAGATCACTTATATCTCGTGATGTGAAGTTTTTTGAATAGGAAACTTTCTTTGAGCATCAAAGACAGGGGGAGATGAATGTTGCTAATCCCATCAAGCAGTCCACTTTGACAACGGTTGAAACCAGCTATGAAACTCCTAATGATAGTAAGCAGCTCATATTGCCTATGGTTGAACCCCACTTTGAAATCGTCCCAAATGATGTGTCCTTACTTCCGCCTATAAGAACTGAACAACCTGATACCAACATCAATCCCAGCACTCTTTCCACCGAGCTAAATTCTAACTTCAGTAACTCAAGCCAACCAGAAAATTCCACTAGACGATCCACCCGACCTACTAGAGCACAAACAAAATTTAGTGACTATTACACCTATCTTACAGCAAACAAAAAGCATTCCATAGACCAATACCTATCTTTCGAAAATCTACGCATTCACTATAAATCCTATATCCTAAACACATACTCCCAACACGAACCAAAAACCTATGAGGAGGCAAAATCTGATCCAAAGTGGTGTAATGGAATGGAAGAGGAGCTTGCAGCATTGAAAAAAATCAGACATGGGTCCTAGTTCCTCTACTTGATGGCAAGAAGCTGGTTGGATGCAAGTGGGTCTATCGAGTAAAATATAACAACGATGGAAGTGTGGAGCGCTATAAAGTTCGCTTGGTCGCCAAAAGATTCACTCAAACTGAAGGTATTGACTATACTGAAGCCTTTGCTCCCGTTGCAAAGATGAGCTCTGTCTGTACTTTAATCTCAGTAGCAGCAAACAAGAAATGGCCTCTGACTCAACTTGATGTGAAAAATGTTTTTCTTCATGGTGATCTCAACGAGGAAGTCTATATGGAGGCTCCAAAAAGCATAAATAATGAGCACAAGTACGTATGTAAGTTGAAAAAGGCTCTTTACGGTTTGAAACAGTCACCGCGAGCTTGGTTCTCTCGTCTCAGTGATACACTTTCAAAAATGGGCTTCAAAAGAAGAAGTGCTGATCATACTATGTTTATGTCTTTGAGGAATTCTAAAATTTGCATTCTCCTAGTCTATGTGGACGACATAATAATGACAAGTGATGATGTTGATTTTATGTCACGCGTCAAAGACTATTTAAATCAGCTATTTGAAATCAAAGATTTGGGATTACTAAGATTCTTCTTAGGGATTGAAGTTGCACACTCAAACAAAGGAGTCTTTCTTTGTCAAAGGAAATATACGTTAGATCTATTGAAAGAAACATGATGCTTGGGTGCCAAACCATTAGAAACTCCACTTGAAGCCAACTGTAAATTAAAGAAAGATGAAGGAGAACTAGTCGAGAATATTCAAAGCTTTCAGAAACTCGTTGGTAAGCTCATATATCTAACTGTTACAAGATCAGACATATCATATGCTGTAAGCCTCATTAGCCAGTTTATGCATTCTCCTAGATCGACTCATATTGAAGCTGCCCATAGAATCTTGAGGTATTTGAAAAGATGCCCTGGAAAAGGAATTTTAATGAAACGTGATCTGCCCTTAGATGTCGTGGGTTATACTGATGTAGACTGGGCAGGGGATCCAAACGATCGAAGATCCACATCTGGTTTCTGCACCTTCGTTGGAGGAAATCTTGTAACTTGGAGAAGCAAAAAACAGTCTGTAGTTGCTCGATCAAGTGCTGAAGCAGAATACAGAGCTATGGCTAGATGTACATGTGAGCTTGTGTAGATTAAAGCCCTTCTGAAGGATATGAATATTGATGTGCGAAATCCTATGAAGCTTATATGCGATAATATGGCTGCAATATATATCGGGGCAAATCCGGTCTTTCATGAAAGGACCAAACACATTGAAGTTGACTATCACTTCATTAGAGAAAAAATTCAAGATGGGACTATCGAAACTTGTCATGTTAAAAGTGAAAATTAGTTGGCTGATATCTTCACCAAGAGCCTTGCACGCGAGAAGCATCAAAGCATTATAAACAAGTTGGGACAGATTGATATCTGTCCTCCAACTTGAGGGGGAAATTGTTGTGAGATTTGTGGAAGAAGATTGTTGCTGCCAAAAAAATCAAGATCAACAATATTTTGCAATTACAATGAGAAGGAAGGAAAGTCATGATGAGAAGGAAGAAAATCTTCTTTTTTATGGAAAGATCAAATAACGGTCTTCCTGGTTATCGTCCCTTTGGAATGTATAAAACCCCCATTTTCTCTTTGATTGTAATAGTGTGAGGATTAATAAAACAGCAGCCTCTTCTTCCTCCGTGGACGTAGGCCAAAGTGCCGAACCACGTAAATTTGCGTTGCTCCCTTCTTTGTCGCTTCTTTCTCATGTTTTCTATCATTGTTAATGCATGAATCTTAACAACCAGATCATGACAGCTGAAGGTATTGCCAACTTGAGAAAGCTCAAGATGTCCTGCACCACACGCCTTGAGAACCGGGTCCATGTATTGTTGCAGGAAGGAGAAAACTTATGTACAGGGACAAGAATAGCACATTGATAAAATAAGAAGTTGAATTTGCAAGGGCAGCACCCCTGTAACTGAGCCTACTTGAAGACCGGATACCAACATATGAGGAAATGCGGAGAGACTCCTGGAACTTAGCATCATTGGCAAGACAATGTTCTGGGCCTGCAGAAACCTGACTTCACACCATGCAGCATACCGAAAAAGAAGAGGTCTGGAGTCATCCACCTAGCGTAGGTCCCTGTTTCCTTAGATATATCTGGGCGTGACCAAAAGCAAACAGAATCTCTTCAGTGTACGCCGACAGGAAGGCAAGGGAAATGCTGACAAAGAAAAGGATAAATATGAATCTCTGCATGTAAACTCGGAGCATATGATACTGTTTTGTTCCATAAGCGTGTCCACACAGCGTGTCCAATGCAGAGGCAGTACCCATCTCATCCAACAGACACGGCTAAATGTTAGGAAGGATTGATTTTGAATATCTCAAGCAAATGAATAAGCAGATAAAGAAAAATGCGATTATTGAGAATACTGATCTTGGGCACTTAAAGTTCTGGACTTTACCTATTAATGTAGAACAAGAACAGTAGTATTAATGCAGAAAGAGAACAGTGGTTATAGATATGCCTGGTTGATAACAGCTTGAGAAATAAAGAAGCCAATAAGAATTTGAAGCTCAAATTTTGGGATTTAGCAACTATTTTATTAAATATTTTACAGGTGAAGAATAATATTGAGAGTGATCCTTTGCAAAAACAGGTTGGTCAATCTTCATCAACGAAATTGAAAATTTGGAAATGAATGAATCAGATAAGTAAACTTATATATGAGAAATATAACATGATATTAAATTCCACGATAGTTTGACCAACGAGATCAACACTGTCTAACAATGATGCTCATCCATTTATAAGAAAAAGTATCATAAGTACGAGCCAGCTACATGAGATGCATGCGTTTATATGATTGATCAATAATGAGCATTTTGTTCAATTTCTACTGTGAAATTTTAAAATAAGTTCTTTTCTTTAACACTGAATAATTTCACAAGTTCTATCATGGTTGATAATGATGAACAGCAAATACCTCTCTGAACGTTGAGCCTCTTGGACATGGAAAGAAGTTAAATCTTTTAATAGAACCACCTTGGTTTTGATTATCTAATAGAAAAATCTTTAAGAAGAGGCGTCTGGTCACAAATTTTTAGAGGTTTTTGATGTATCTACTATCCTTATTTGCAGACCTATACAAAACACGAATTGGATCTCATGCAAGTCCCGAGGTCTTTGCCTCTACCCTTCTTCAAGTTTCGGAACCCACATGCTATCGGCAGACCCTTCAACATGATCAACGGAAGGAATCTATTAATTAGAATGTGAAGTCCATATTCAAGAACTTTGTCCCTAGCAATCAATTAGTTAAACATGTTGTCAGCTGCAAATGGGTGTTCAAGGTTAAACTAAAGGCTGTTCGAACAGTATACTGAAATCTTCAGTCCTTTTGTGAAACTAGCAACCACACGACTTATATTATCTGAAAGGCTGAAAATTTATCAACGTGACATTTAAAATGCATTTTTATATGGATATTTGACAGCAGCAAGTAATAAAACTACATGTAGAGGTGGGAGCTGGGCCGGGTATGGGGCTTGGGCTCATGTCGTAAAATTGAATATCTGATTATTTATTTATAATTATATTTATATATTATATGATATATATATATATATTTTGCAGGCAGTCGGGCTGCACCCGGGCTGCATGCACAGCTTACTGCCCGGCCTGACGCACAACCCTAGCTACATGTGGGCTGGTATTAGCATTTGCCCACATTAACCCAAAAAAATTCATGATTTTACATATTGTTGCTCTCAATAATTGGGACCTTTTTAATATATCAGTGCCCTTAAGATTAATCTAGCTAAAATTGTTTTAGTTTGTGCTCCTCAATGGGTGGAACCAAGGGGGGCTCGTAGGGCCCTGACCACACTTTAAAAAAAAATTCAAAAAAGTTACATTTATATTTTAGAAAATTTTACTCGTCCTATATAAAAATTTTGAAAAATAAAATTTTGGTCCCTGTCAAAATTTAAAAACTTTAATTCGGCTCTTCTTATGAAAAATTTCTGGCTTCGCCCCTTATTAACCTAGTACTTCTAGCTCCGCCACTGGCAATAATTACAGTAGCCGTTTCCTCACCTCATGCAGAAACTCTCCACTACCTCTTATGCAACACAACAATCTCCATGGGTATTCATGGGTAGGGGAGTTCAATATTCCTGTAGAAGGCAAAGATTGAATACAGATTATAACACGTATGGACCCAGCTTGAGAATGTTCCACGACCGATTTATAGCGATCGATCAGGACAAACTTGTACCAAATCTGGTGTGAAAGATTTTTGTCATTTTCTATTGTACTAACGAATTATCGGTTCTCATTCAACATCTAATGCATATTGTACTGTCTGATCCAATGTAATTGGCGGGATAAAAAACTTTTTAGATCAAGAATCCAGTGATTTTATATATTCCTCCTCTTACTCACGAGACAAGTTTCTTTTTTTGGTTTTCCCTTTCTTCAGCAAAGATTTTGAAAGAAAGTAAGAATCCCAATTAAATTGCTAAAGCAGTTTAATTATTCTAAGAGATATAGCATAGTCGGTCGGCTCGAGTATCATACATGCATTTTCAATTTAATTTCTGTAAGTGAAACTCATTTGAACTGTAAATGGTAGTTGAATGACATACCATTTAGGTCCGAAAACAACCCTAAACCCAAGGATGAGAAAAAGGGGTTACCTTGCTTCAAACTAAGGCAGGGCATTGGGTAGGGCCGGGCCGGCCCAAGGCTCGACAAAGTCGGGCTTAGGCTGGCTCAAAACCTTTGGTAGCAGCCCAAGCCTTGCCCACTTAGTTGTCGGGTCAGACCAGACCATCAAATGCATACCCGTCAGTTCGATGTCAGACCTTATATGAAACTTTTAACTTCATTTTTTAATATCTCAGAAACACAAACAGATGTATCAAGTGTTTTTAAGAAAGCCATAAGTGGCACATGAAGAAGTTCTAAAGGAGCCATTGGGGATGCACCAAACGTTTGTATGTCGGCATCGGGTCGAGTCGAGGTCGGACCCCAGTGCCGAGCTCAGGCCAGTTCAGTCCATCCCGATAAATTTTTTTATCGGGTTAATCCGAATATCAAATAGGTAGTCTAAGCCCGACCCATCACAAACCGCCCACCACCGGACTACTGCCCACCCTTACTTCAAACACATCACCACTTAAATGTTTAGCTAGCGCATTAGGACAATGCTTCCAAGAAATAGGACAATTCTTTGTTCCTTGTTTAGCTAGCACCTCATGACATTGACACACGCTTCCAACAAAGAAAAGATTTGTTTAAGTAGGCGGATTACTTTCTTATCTCTCTTTTAAACATTTCTTAATTTTAAAAAGAAAAGATTTGTTTATAAGCTCAAGATGAAAGAACAGTCAAAAAGTTTGTCCTCTACGTTATATTTATATTTATCTATCGTTACCAACTTCCACTTTTGTTGTTATTATTATAACTGATTACTTAAATATTCCTTAGGAAAAACTTTTTTGATAGACAAAGAGCTTCCTGTCGATTTGTGCCTCATTAATTAATGGTGAATTTTTGTCAATCTCACTGGTCAACATTAACAGGCGAGACTCCTTTTTGGCGTCAATAAAGTTCGGCCAAATAAAGATGAACGCCAAAATAAGAAATTATATTAATTAAACAAAATTTTTGTACTATATATAATCCACGAATCACTAGATTAGTGTTGCCCATCGTCCATGCAGGAGTTTCCTAAGAATCGGTTTTAATTGGATCTTGAATCGAAATTGAACCGTTTTTATGATGAAATATTAAGGTCTGAATGGGTTTTAGTTTCTGCTGGATCCGGATGTGATGGACGGCGTCCATTTGAAACTGAATCCGCGGTTCAAGATCATATGTTTGAGCTCGCATTTTGCAAATAATGCTGCAGGTTGTTGGATTTAACATTTGGATTCAAATCTAAGTGATAGCATTTCGAATTCAGATTCATCTGTATTGAGGTCTGTCCTGAATCGTGTCTGTTTGCATTCCTACTTACTACAGCAGCATCATATTTGATAAGTTTTTTTCTCTTTTTCTCTTCATTATTTAGAAAGTTTAATTTTCAAGTGTTACTTACCTCTCTTTTAGGCATTTCATTTCTTTGTAGTTTTCAATCTGGATCTTAGTTTTGCTCAACCCCAAAAATAAGGGCTTAGATTGCTATTATATATCCTAAGTTTTTCCCTCAATTGGGCTATTATATGAATAAATTCTATCTTTTGAAAATTACAAAAAGCTGGAGTTAATTCCTTATAACTATTAGGAAGTTGCATTAATTACTTTCAACTTTTGTAATACTAAAAAAATTTAGTCATGTAAAGAGATGTTTAAGAACTTATAAGGAGAGATGTTAAAATGGTTAACTATCTTGCTTTCTAGCCTTTTTCAGACTCGAATGAAAATTGTTTGGGCCACGTTGGAATCCGTCGAACCAGGAGCCCAAGCTCGATAGTGGATTAGGTCAGCATCAAAGTACATGTGAGGATGTGTGTGGTTTAAGGGAGTTAGATTGTAACACCAAAAAAAATTATTCTCATATTAAAGATTATAAGAAATCTTCAATGACTTGGGTGGTTAGTAGTTTTGGTTTTTACTTATTTTCAAACTAAAATAAAAGTTAGGGAGCAAGTTGTTACAAGCTTAGTTGACATTGGTCAATTGTCTCTACCAGATGTGAGAGAAGCATCATATTATATTATATTATATATATATATATATATATATATATATATATATATATATATATATATATATATATATATATAAAACAAGCTAAGCCCTTGTGAGAGGAGATGTTTGATGCGCTGGAATAGAAGGCTGTAAGATGTTAAATCGCTATCCGGCTTGTCTTTAGGAGTATGAAATTATGAATAAAACAGAAAAGGGTGGTCAAGTCAAGCAAAATTTTATGAACTTAACTACTTACCTATGTCTTTGTCGTACCTATAAAGTTAAGGGCCTAGATATATATATATTTGCATACTTTCCTGCCACCTTGAAAGCGAAAAAGACAAGCCCTTTTCCCATCTCAAAATATTCCCTTGTCCGAGATGTGCCGATACTAATAATAGCAATTCATTGGAACGACCTTGGCTTCAGGATTTTCAGACTTTCCGGAGACCCACAAAATCTGAGTTGTAATGTATTTAGATTGTTAGGATCCAAACCATTTGTCTTTATATACGAGTTAGGCTGTCATATTTGGTTAGTCTTGAATGTTCTTCTGATTTCTTCTCTGCAAATATGATAAGCATCATCCCTGAATTGAAGGCAACGGATAAATTCGTTTGATCCATGTCTCTTCTTTTTTTTTCTCATTTATCAAATGTGGTAACTTTTCCCAGGAAAATTAATTCATGCCCATCAAAATTTGTGAAGAAAGCAACGTTTGGATTGTATTTGTCGAAAAAGTTTCTGAAATTTTATTTCATGATTTTTTATCTGAAAATTTTATCTCGTGGCCATCAAACGGTCCTAATTGACAGGTCTTTGTTTCATTCGCCAATATAAACGAGTCCACATAAATTTAATAAACGATGGAAGCACCTTATATATATATATATCAACATGCCGATCTAACGAAAAAGAACGTAAGACAGCGAAGCGTGGAGAATGGGCACCGGACCTGAGGACGACAATCGTGACATCGCTTCCCCTCACTCTCTCTAGCCGATAAAAGGGGAGAAAGTAGCCGAGAATCCCGTGGATCCTTAGCCTCATATCCCTCTCCCTCTCCCTCTTCCTCTTCTTCTTTCCGAAAGAGAGGTGGTGGCGGTGGTGACGATGGAGGACGATCAGATGACAACGAGGGAGAGGTTGTTGGGGAAGGAGACCCTGTCGTCAAGCGACGGCGGTGGGATCTCGCTGGTGGCGGTCGCGCAAGAGGTGAAGCGGCAAGGCGTCATAGCGCTGCCCATGGTGCTCGTCAACATGTTCCAGTTCCTGCTGCAAGTCATCTCTCTCATGATGGTCGGCCACCTCGGCCGCCTCTCCCTCTCCAGCGCTTCCATCGCTGCATCCCTCTGCAGCGTCACCGGCTTCACCATCCTTGTAACTCTCTCAACCTCCCCCTTCTATATATATATATATATATATATAAGGATGCTCTTTATATTGAAACACTATAGTTGTCTTTTTAATGTTTAAAACATAATTGAACTTAATCGGTGGAGTAAAAAGCGATTGTCTGGCCATCATGCTTATGCGCGGTTGAGTAGACGAATCCCGAATAGAGGTCTAACCGAAGTTATATATATATATATATATATATATATATATATATATATATATATATATGTGTTTGCTGAAATCCTCCTATCCGAATCTCTAGCCAATCATGACCCCATACATTGGGCGTGATCATCCGATATAATTCATCGGACGGTGTGCTGTGAAAATGAGAAAGCCGGAGGATTTCTCCATCCAAAACTGGATGGAAAAATATAGGAATATATATATATATGCTAGTTCCTCATTTCTTAAATGGAGCTGGAAAACGTAATCTTCAGTTAGGACTGTAACAATCAACTTCTTGGTATGGGAATCTTTTAGAACGCTGAAGCTCGATAGTTCATTATTTATACAAATTTTAAAACTCAAGACCCCATAGAAAGATCTGTTTCAGAGAGCCATTTCTTAGTAGCAGTAAGAAGAAGAGACGCGTCTTAGCAAATGGATTGTGCTGAGACCGTGACTGAGATTTGATAAAAGACTTCCCCATATTTGTGATTCACATGTTTCAGCAATTCAACATATGGTACATACATAGGCATGATAAGCTTCGTATTTACTGAAATGTGCAAAAATTATGCGGGTGTTAGCTTTTGGAGTTTTACATCTGCTTATGTCGTGCTGTAATTGACTACTCTTGGAGTTACAATTTACAAAGACAAAAAACTGGACGCTTGGTGAAAAAAAGCATCTTCTTTAGATCTAAATCGTCGAGGAACGGATCATGTAGTATATAATTTCCAAATTCGTGTGTCCAACGCTCCAATTCCATTGCATATACCATTAGCTCTTACTTTAGTATTACTCATTGGTTTAACAGCTCGGAATGGCAAGCGCATTGGAGACATTATGTGGTCAGGCATATGGAGCAGAACAGTACCATAAGGTAGGAGTGTATACACAAAGAGCCATAGTCTCCCTTCTGTTCGTGTGTATACCTCTGTCTCTTTTCTGGAGTTTTCTTGGGAAGCTTCTCCTCTGGATAGCACAAGACCCTGCTATTGCTCATGAAGCAGGAAGATTTGCTGTTTGGTTGATCCCTGGATTGTTTGCTGCCGCACTTCTTCAGCCACTGGTGAAATTTCTGCAGTCACAGACCTTAGTCCTTCCCTTGCTCTTTGGTGCTATTGTGACTCTTTGCTTCCATATTCCTGTGTGTTGGCTTCTTGTTTTCAAAACTGGACTGGGACACATCGGAGCTGCTATTTCTGTTAGTCTCTCATATTGGTTGAATGTAATTATTTTGGCCTTATATGTAAAATTTTCACCTTCCTGTGAACGAACATTTGTGCCACTTTCCGTGGAGGCATTTGTCGGGATACGTGATTTTCTTGGACTTGCATTTCCTTCTGCCGTAATGATATGGTAATTATTTGTTTAGTTCTTTCTTTCTCGTATTGATTGCCTTTCAAAATTTTCTTTAGCTATATTTTGTTTCCATTGGATTTGGTTCATTATTTTTTGCTGTTTGATTGGAGCAGTCTGGAGTACTGGTCGTTTGAACTTCTCATATTGCTTTCTGGACTTCTGCCCAATCCTGAGCTGGAAACTTCAGTGCTTGCAATCTGGTATTGCTTCATTCTTCAGCCTTTTTTTGTTGTTGTGACATGTCGTTTACTGCCAATATCATATTCTTTAGTTTATGATCTAGTATTTGATTATTTTTTTATGCACTATTGCAATGTAGAACACACCCACCAATAACATTGTTTTGGGTCATATGGCACACGTAGCTCTAGGTTTCTGTTACTTGATGTGATTCATGCTGAAGGAACTAATTTTGAATCCACTTTCGATCAAAATATTTTAAGCTTTCTTTTACTATGGAAAACTGAAGTAGCAATGTAGCCTATCTCCAATAATGTTATTGTTCTAGTTCATGTCCTTGCTTGCTATATAGTATAGAATTTACTTCTGATATGAATCATTGTTGACTGTCAGATAATTATACATATATAACCACTCTTAGTATGTTACAGTATTACCATTCAGTAGTTTTATCACCAAAAAAAAAAAAAAACTTTCAAGTAATTGCTACCAGGATGATTAATTATGAGCTTTTAGGTTAAAAGAGCCATGAATATGTTCTGTATTTTACTTGCTTTCCGTTTTTGCTAAAAGATATGAAAGGAACAGTTGTACTTGACTTTCCAAGGGGCATGTTTAGAAAGCAAGAAAGCCACCAATGTATATCATAAAGAGGAAAATATGTTTATTGGTGTTCCAAATTTCATGAAGCCTGTCACAAGTTCTAACACAGTCTCTCCTGCTCTTATTGAACAGCCTCAACACCTTATATTTGCTTTATTCTATACCTTATGGTCTTGGTGCTGCTGCAAGGTGCATTCTCTATTCTTTTATTTCTTTATGTTGAAGATATTATTTGATACTAAACACATTTTCCAGCTAATCTTCGATATTATTTGTCTATTGCAAAATGTGCAGCACGCGTGTGTCCAATGAATTGGGAGCTGGATGTCCAAGGGCCGCAAAGTTGGCAGTGTTTGTAGTGGTTCTTCTTGCACTAATAGATATTTTAGTTGTGAGTATCTCTCTCTTTTCCATAAGGTATCAGTTGGGACATGCGTACAGCAGTGAGAAGGAAGTGATCGAATATGTTGTGAAAATGGCACCTTTGCTTTCTCTGTCAACATGCATGGATGGTCTGCAAGGAGTGCTCTCAGGTAAATTTAAGCAAATGAAAAGCAAGTCACTGATATTGTGAGTCTACTTGGCATGTTACACGTTTTCTCCTAATGAGTCATTAACAAAACCCAGTTTTGAACGTAAAATGAGGCAACACTTAATAGTTTCATCTTTTTTAGGTGTTGCAAGAGGATGTGGATGGCAGCATCTTGGCGCATATGTGAACCTCAGTGCATTTTATCTAGTGGGGATTCCCATTGCTATCATCTTAGGCTTCTTCTTTCAGTTGGGTGGAAGAGGACTATGGATTGGTGTATATTGTGGGGCTACTGTGCAAACAATTCTATTGTCTCTCATAGCAGGGTTTACAGATTGGCAGCACCAGGTTAGTTGCTTGCTGCTATTCTCTCTTCAATAGTTTAGTTTATGATTTATTGAGTTTGATTGATTTATAAGACACTGAATTCGGTCTGTAGTTGGGATATATATTCTTTCTGTTTGTTGTGTGTATGCTGCATATTAATGCTGAGTTTTGCAGGCTGACAAAGCAAGGGACAGAGTATTTGACGATCCTAAAGTTCATAATGGTGTATGAGGATAACTGGGATTATAGTTTTCACTCTTGACATGATCTGATGGAAGGTGCAATTCAAGTTTGATCTGAAGATGGTTGACTAACGTTGGTGTGTGCCTGTGCATGCCTCCATGTGCACGTGCCAGAGAGAGAGACTATAATCTCATCTGCTTCACTTTGTTCAGTTTTGCATAAGAGTAAATACAAAAGTTTTGTAATATAATCTAGTTAAGTTTCACTTAGTTTCAGTCTCAAGCGTTGGTTCTTTGAGAGAGAGAGAGAGAGAGAGTCTCATCTGCTTCCCTTTGTTCATTTTTGTAGAAGAGTAATACAGAAGTTTGAAATAAAAGCTAGTTAAGTTAAATTTCCCTTAGTTGTAATCTCAAGCATTGGTTCTTTGGGTCTGCACGGAAAATAAAGAAAACTGTGCCATCTCACTGTTGTGTGTGTGTGTGTGAGAGAGAGAGAGAGAGAGAGAGCAATGCCTTGAGTACAGTTACGGATTCAATTCACTTTTTACATTTTTATTGGATTTCCATATGAACCAGCTGAGGTTCTACTGCACATGTTACTAAAGGGTTGGGAAATTAGACGTTCCGGTGGTGCGTAGCTGGTACCAAAACACGATTACAAACACTACTAGTGTACAATCAGAAGCTTTTGCGTCCATTTAGCGTTCTGAAACAAGTAATTCCCTTCCGCAGCCGGCAATTGAAGCTTGCAATTCAGCACGCACTTAGGTGGTGGAAAAAACTTTCATCTTTGCATTCACATTGATCACCTAGCTGCTGCATTGTTGATTTGCTTGAAAGCAGCTGATAGTCGAGATGGCATTTGCTTGGAGGCATGAACAAGCAAATATGCTATACATGCCAAATACATAAGAATCGATCATACTAGATATTGAGAAGTTTGTGGAAGCGTACCGATGTCCAATGCACAAGTAGAAGAGGGTCCAGTGGATCTTTCAGAGGCTGCAAGGGTGTAGGCGTAGCACAAAATCCTCTAAAATGGGATAGAGGAGATCACACAATCCTCTCTGGTTTCTACGCAAATAATCCATACTAAATGAGATGATACAAACACAGACTTATTAGATCACCTTAAATTGGGTCAGATAGCCTGTGATGTATATGACTATCGACACATATATAGGCCCATCATATAGATTTCTTACATTGTTTCCATATCAAAGTCATAAGAAAGCCCACATCGGACTTGGTTCTACCATTGCCAATTTTGATACTATAAAATATTCCACCGATCGCCATTAGTGAAAGTTGAAACGACCTTGCTATGCACTGCTCAGATCTTCAAATGACTGGAATGCAGAATTCCAGCATGCCATTAGTGCAGTTTCAGCAAAAAAAGTATTTTTTCTCTTCCTTTCTTATTTTAACAGGCATGCTGGGATCACAATTTTGATGCTAACTGATGCAACTTAAGAGGGTGTTTCGTAACAAGAACATTGTGTTCCATGAATCCGTACCATCAAAGAACTCGGTGTTACGAAGTATTGAATCTTTGGCCTCATCCAACTAGAAGGTCTCAAGCTTAACTCCTAGTCAGGTGGATGGAGCTTCATTGACACTCTTCAGCATATTTAGATATATGAAGTGGCTTGAAATAATTGAACGGTATGAACAGCTTTGGTCGACAGACTTGAACAGCTTTTAGCATCAAAACTAGTTCCCGAATTTTTTTTTTTTTAATGCCAAACCGGGTTCCCAACATGATTTAGG
Organism: Nymphaea colorata; assembly: GCF_008831285.2. Taxonomy (NCBI): domain Eukaryota; kingdom Viridiplantae; phylum Streptophyta; class Magnoliopsida; order Nymphaeales; family Nymphaeaceae; genus Nymphaea; species Nymphaea colorata. Next base: position 18,175,030 of record NC_045148.1, read on the forward strand.
ATCATCCAAACTGGCTATTTGCCCGTTGGTTTCATAATCAAGGTTATAACTTTGCCTAGAGAAACCTCAAATCTAAGGTAGCGTTTTGAAACGGACCTGGATCTAAGACCTATCCTAGGTGCACCTAGCTTTTACTTTAACCAGATCTGAACCACAACCGAATCTTGCATGGTAAACATGAAACGAAATCTCATAACAGCTGACAAATAATTGTTTATGCCTTTGTATTACGTCCTTGTGAATCTTATTTGCCACTTTTATTGGATCCAAGTCACGTGAAAGTTAGTAAACCGTTCTTTGTTCTATGCAGTTGTTGAATGTCATCAGTCCAGAAGATAGTAGACTTCTATCAAAACGATGAAACCCGTAGATAGTTGGTGTTTACATATTCCGGCTGTTCAGCAAGGGTTTGATATATATATCAGATCCATTCTGAACGTCGGGTTTTGCTTGCTTGCTGCAGTGACTGGGTCGGATCTTAAACCTCTCAAGTCTGACCCAGTATCAATCACAAAGGGAGCAGCCCCCACAGACTGCTAAAACCCTTGAAAGGCCACAGGGTCCAGCAGAGGGTGACTACCGCGAAGATGAGGAAGATGGGGAAATCTGGTAAGAGTGGCTTGATGGGTGCCTTGGATTCACACACCAGGAACATCTACGAGACGTTGAAGGTGATAGCTGCTTCTTGATTTCCTCGGAAACTAACGAATTTCACTCGACTTTTGTGTTATTCTTCTGAGTTTGGCCTTTTCTTCTTTGAATCAGATGTTTGATGAGACGGCGGCGGCTTCACTAGAGAGGACAGACTGGAAGGAAGTGATAAAACTAGGGGAAGAGATCGCCAAGCAAGCAACTGTGGGTAATTTGGCTTTGCCCTGACAATTTAGTTTGTGAGATCGGTCTATTTGAAGATATAATTTTCTTCTGGTTGTCGATGATATTTTGATTATTAGATGGTCGAGAACGTAGTTTTCTGCGTTTTTGGGTTGGCTGGTGTGCTTAAAGCCTTAAACATGTCTTCTTCTGCTGTGCGTCGGGTGATATTGAACTGCTTGGGTTGTGCTGGTTTGCTTAAAGCCTTAAATATCTTCTTCTGCTGGATATCCGTTACTTGATATTGGCCCGTTTTTAGATTTTTTTTTTTTGCGGGTTTTGACTGTTTCTTCGACGATTAGGTGTCCGCGCTTGCAGTTTTTTTGCATTTCCGCGTTGGGGTTATCGTTTAGTTCTTAGCCGGCGAGCTGGGATGGAAACGAATAGAAAGTATGGTGACAACAGCAGATATCTCTAATCCAGAAAGGATAAGCTACGATGAATGTTGTGCCACCATCATAAACTGGGCTCTTTTTGCCTAGTGGTCTAGCTTCATATTTGAGGAAGTGCTTAGTCAAAGCTACATCATACTTAATTATGAAATTAGTATATTGGAATGTCCGCCTATTTGTCTTCAGAGGTGAAAGGGAAACCTTCTGATTCCAGAATCTTGTGTGTGTTGATGGCCTGATATAATGGTGATTGCAGAATCTTTCTTAACGTAACAATATTTTTCTGAAGATCCTTTGAGTCTTTTCCATGAGGCATGAAAATTCTGCAACTGTCTTATGAAAAGGGATTAGATGATGCGGTTGCAAGCGAAATGGCTAACGACCTCTTGGTTAATATTTTTTTTTTCTGATGTGTTACTCTGTTGTATTGTGTAGCTGGCATACTTTGGACTGGAGAAGCACCAAAAGTCACAGAGCTTGAGGAGAGCATGGGCGTTTATTTCAACATGCTTAATGGGTTGCTTCTACTTTGTCATGGAAGTACGGTTGGTGCTGGGCCTACTCTGCACGCAAGCATTTGTGCATCTACAAAACAAATGATAGAGTCCAGCCTTTCATTCTTGCGGGCAGCAGTCTTGTCCTATGGTCTCTCTCTCTCTCTCTCTCTCTCTGTGTGTGTGTGTGTGTGTGTGTGTGTGTGTTCCGTGGGGATGAGAACTCCAAGCGGACCAAGCCCAAATTTAATTTATTTGCGTCATTTGACTTATCTCTGGAAAAAAAAATTGTTAATTACAAAATCTTATAGAGAAATTCCTTTTGCTCTCTTCCCACCGTTTCCATGGAAATTCTCCAATTCAGTATCTTATAGCTTCCCGTTCAGTATCTTATAGCTTCCCTGTCCTCTTAAACGTAATTTGCAATTGCAATTTCACGGACCGAAAGCAACGCTAATAAAATGCAGTGGCACGGTTAAAGAAAGTTGAAGGCTTGAAGCAGTTTTTCGCCGAGTTCAAGGAGTAATTCATTTCTACCCATTAGTGCTTCTGAGGAACTTTCTATGGTGTCATCTGAGAGTGGCTTATTCTTTCTTTTGAAATGCATTTATGTGTCCCTACTTACATGCAGAAAATCCAAGTTCAGGCCAAAGACAAACAATACCAACACTTGTTGGCTTGGTTTGGGAGTCATGCCAGGCACTCAAGACGACTCCCACTAATAATCCCACTGCAATTGGTAGAAAAATCATCCAGGTTGCTGCATCAGTTAAAGATGTGCTGCGGGAAATGAAGGAGCTCAAGCCTGCTGATGAAACCAGAGCAAACCAAACAGGCGAGGATCATGACACTCGTCCTGATGCGGAAGCTGAGGCCACGGTGGACGATGACGAGGGAGAGTCTAGCACAGCCAGTGACATAGGCAGCAACTTGTCTCCACAGGAGATGGTCATTGCTGCATCAGTGATTCTTGTTGCATCCGACACACTACAGTACATCAAAGAACTTCTTAGGTTTGTTACTGCACTTTCGAAGAAACCAGATGTTGCAAACAGCACCAGCGTGGTTGTTTCGTTGGAGAATCTGCTGCAGATATGTGAGAAGATTGGAGTTCAAATTGATGAGCTTGGAGCCAGTGTATACCCTCCACAAGAGACTTCTTTAATGAACACTGCTGTTAGAAAGCTTGTTGAGTGCATCGAAAGAACTCGGGCAGAAGTTCAAAGTTTTGACACCATGCCTGAAGGTCTATCTCAGGTTTGTCAAGCTCTCGAGAATTCATTGAACAAGTTGGAAAGTGATTTAGGATGCTTAGATCAGGAAAGAGTTCCTGAGATTCATAAACTTCATTTGAACACCTAGAACCTCTTGATCCATTTATTGTACTGATGGTCAATCTCTTGAATACCATGTCTGGATACGTTGTGTTGCCCTTTTTCACTTGCTAATGGATTGTTAAATGTGAACTTTGAGTGTCATCCTACCGAGCTCTACCATCCATGGCCAACTCGGACCTCGACCAAGTACAAGTGTCCATGGTTCGGATATTGCCCAATCTCGAGTCCCTGTTTTTTGTTAGGAAAGAAAGAGAGCCTTTGTTAGGGAAGAAAGACAACCGAAAAATAAGAGGCTGATGGCTCCCAGGAGCCCTTATCAACTGAGCAACTGACTCTTCGTAGCAGGAACACTTTGTGAGTGGGTGTTTTATAAATCTGTTCCACAAATTAGAATAAGTTTATGAGATGATAGAATTTGCTTCAATTCACGAAACAGTCGCAAAGTGATCCTGTTTCAAACCACCAATATAGAATGTCATCAACGAACAACTGACTAGGCAGTGAACAGTAAATCTTAAAGCGAAGCTGACAACACGTATCTAGGCCTCGAACTCCAGTTTGGTAAAGCGACGCGCTCATCGTGATCCGATTTGTTTTAAGCGTCTACTATTGTATATTATATTATAACGAAATTTTCATTTTCATGCCAAACCTTTTTCCTTGTAATAAAAAGCATCAGTTTTTGTTATTTTTAGTAAAACCTTACTTGTTCATGAAAATTTTTAATAAAACTCTGCTGTTAACTTGAGAATGAAAACCGTGAGCTGCAATTTTTTAACTTGTCATTAAATTATTTGTTGCTTAACGGAAGTGTAATTCAAGTTTTTTATTTGTTAACCTATATTAAAAGCGTAGTACTTATTAGAAACTGTAAAAAATAGTTTTTTCTTAATTGAAATTAGCTCTCGTATATTATACGAAGTCACAAAGTGCAGCCAAAGCACCGAGCTCATGTGCTGGAACAATTTTCGTAAGTTTCCAGTGGACAGCATATTATTATTCCATAGACTCTTTGGTCTAATGTAGCGATAGCACGCCGTAAAACGGCCGCCTCTCTCTGTCGACAATATACATGACGTCCATCACATCGGCCATTAACTTGTATTCTGACGAGGCGGAAGCAAACAAAGCATGGTGAGCGTAAAGCTGCAGCCTTCCTTCCCTTTCCCACCAAGTATACGGAGAAGAGGCCAACTGGAGGTTCTTGCTTTCCCTTCCGTCTGGTCTTTGGTGCAAGCATAAAGGGTCACAGACGTCCATCACATCGGCCATTAACTTGTATTCTGACGAGGCGGAAGCAAACAAAGCATGGTGAGCGTAAAGCTGCAGCCTTCCTTCCCTTTCCCACCAAGTATACGCAGAAGAGGCCAACTGGAGGTTCTTGCTTTCCCTTCCGTCTGGTCTTTGGTGCAAGCATAAAGGGTCACAGAAAAAGAGAGAGAAAGAAAGAGAGCTGCTTTGGTAGCGGGATGGAAGAAAGCCTCTTGGGGAGGGAACAAGAAGGGGGATATGGGTTTCTGAATGGGAGTCTGATTCTGCGGGAAATGAAGAAGCAGGGAATGGTAGCTTTGCCAATGGTCGTAGTGAGCTTCTCTCAGTACCTGCTGCAAGTGCTCTCCCTGATGATGGTGGGACACCTGGGCAAGCTTCCTCTTTCAAGTGCTGCCATTGCTTCCTCCGTAGCTGGAGTCATGGGCTTCAGCGTTCTTGTACTCTGCCCCTCCCTCCCTCTACTTAGATAACGTTTATTACATTAGACACTTGTGATAGTTGTTGTATACGGAAGTAAAAAAAAAAAAATCGACAGCTCATATGACTTGAGATGAAGGTTCATGTTTTACATTAACTTAACTCGATTCGAAAGTATTTGGTAAACAACCAATGATACATTCATGTTCATGCTTGTAGTCAATTAAGAGACATGCGCAACTATGGTCTCCACAAAGAGAGAAACATGAGGTTATCATAATTTCTACGGGCAATTTCATTATATTTTCTCCTTTTGTTTCTGTAATAAAATTTACTATGGAAATAATATCCTCCCGTTTTCAAGAACCTGGGAACAGATTGGATCATGTTTCTCATGTGCAGTTAGGGACTCTGTAAAGGCCTAAAGGTAAACAGTTTTAACACTTATAATTCCTACTTATACATCAGAAAAAGCCATAAAGCAAGATTGATTCCAATGGTTGGATTATAAACTACTAGGACAATTTGGCGAAAGTAGCCAAGAGGCTTAATTTTAAACCAGAGATAATCTGCCATTGTAGCAGGTGTTCCCTGTACCGTATAGGATTTCTATAGAATTTGGACACCGTCTTCTCCATCTTCAGCTAGATTTGCATATAAGTGATTGCATTAGTTTTAAGGATAAATTACTTTTCTGAAGCAGCTTGGGATGGCTAGTGCTTTAGAAACATTATGCGGTCAGGCTTATGGGGCAGAGCAATATGAAAGACTTGGGATTTACACTCAGAGAGCAGTAGTCACCTTGCTGATTGTGTGCATCCCACTGTCGCTTATCTTGGTTTACATCGAAAAGATTCTCTGTTTTGTTGGGCAAGACCCATTGGTAGCACATGAGGCGGGAAGTTTTGCTATTTACTTGATCCCGGGTCTGTTTGCTAGTGCGCTTCTTCAGCCACTTTTGAAGTTTCTTCAGTCACAGAGCTTGACGCTTCCAATGCTCTATAGCAGTTTCGCTGGTCTGTGCTTCCATGCTCCTGTCTGCTGGCTCCTCATCTTCAAATTTGGCTTGGGACATATTGGAGGTTCCCTCTGTGTTCGTCTTTCGTACTGGTTTAGTGTAGCTATTTTGGCATTTTATGTGAAACTTTCACCTTCCTGTAAGCGTACATTGGCCTCATTATCAAAGGATTCGTTTGGTGGATTTTGTGATTTCCTCAAGCTTTCTTTTCCTTCTGCAGCGATGATCTGGTAAGCTTGCTCCATTATTTCCTTTCATGCTTGTTTGCTCTTTGCTGAGTTTTAGTTTGTTCTTTGGATTTTTTTTTCTCTAGCCATTCATGGATTAATGTACTGTTATCTTTTGATTGACACAGTCTAGAATATTGGTCGTTTGAACTGCTGATACTACTCTCTGGGCTACTGCCTAATCCAGAGCTTGAAACTTCAGTTCTTTCAATCTGGTACAGATTTCACTTTCAGTTCTTGTTATCATTCTTTGGTGCTACATGAAATGTTTCACGTAGACTATGTAGGTTTTTTTTTTTTTGTCATTTTTAACGAGATTCAATTCATACGGTTGATCTGTGGGTATGTTGCATAGAGAACCCATCCATGATCCTTCAGTTTCCTTATGATGGAATAATGATCTGGATGTCTTTAACAGGGTATGAGTCCTGACTTGCATGAAACCAGAAGGATAGTAAAATCAGTTTTTCGATAGGAGAGATTGAGGCTTAAAACTGATCTAAAAGATGCATGAAGGGGAGACTCATTGGCTGATAAAAGTTGGATCTCTGAGGTTTTAGACTTCGTTTACTTTCAAAATATCCACATCATTTGACCAGTAAATCCACAAGTCTTTAATACTTTATTTTGCTAAAACGGCACGTGAAGAATGTTCTCCCCACTGCTTATTATAATGGATCTCCCATAATCTTTATAATCCTTCATTTTGTTTCTCTGAACAGCCTTACTACTCTGTGTCTGCTTTACTGTATACCGTATGGCCTGAGTGCTGCTGGAAGGTAAACTCATTCTCTCTTCTCTTTCATACACCTGTCGTAAATTTTATCTGCTATATGCTGAATACCCTTTTCAGCACGCGCGTCTCCAATGAACTAGGAGCTGGGCGTCCAAGAGAAGCACAGCTAGCAGTACTTGTGGCAATCTTCCTTGCTGCATTAGATGCTGGAATCGTAGTAACAACCCTTTCCTGCACCAGCTACCTGCTAGGTCGTGCTTACAGCAGTGAAAAGGAAGTCATCCTATATGTTGCAAAAATGATCCCTTTACTTTCTCTATCTTCTTGCATGGATGCCTTGCAGGGTGTGCTTTCAGGTGAGGGGCTTTCACATATTTCTATATGCATATCTATGTGTTTGGCAACTTTGGCTTTCAAGATGTATAGAACCCATTGCTCATTCTGTCACCATCCACTAGTCGCATGTATGAGATTCAAAGAAGAATTTGACACCCGAAAAGTATCTTATACAAATTATGATATAATATCACAATACAAGCAGATTTTAACTCTGGTTGTCGGTTGATATTCATTGAAACTGAACAAATCAGTTTATGCCACATTACTAAATCATAACCACGAAAGGTTTTTATTTTCCATGTCTTCAATGTCTTGGACAGTTTATGTGCGAATGCATTGCGAGACCCTGATGGATATATCCCAGAATACATGCAAAGATAACATCGTTGTGCAGATTCTCGCTGCAGATCTTCCAGGTTGATGTACCCCATCTACAATAGCTGAAGTTATTTGCTTCTGGGTTTTGTCTTCAGGTGTTGCCAGAGGTTGTGGATGGCAGCAGCTTGGGGCATACATCAATCTTGGTGCATTTTATTTGTTCGGCATTCCGCTTGCAGCTTTGTTGGCCTTTTCATTTCATTTGGGTGCTAGGGGACTTTGGATTGGTATAGTTTGTGGGTCTGTACTGCAGACGATTCTGCTATGCCTTATCACTTGCTTCACAGACTGGCAAGTTGAAGTGAGTACATAACTTCGTTGTGCTAGTCATTTTTCTCTTTTTCTGACAGTGCAATTATGCTTAAATTTCAAGGATAAGAAATCTCTGGCAACTTTTACAGATAAGCCTAGTAGTTTCGAGTGTTCATATTGTTGGTTTATAGGTCTGTGATTATGATCCAACTTTTTCTGCAGGTGAACAGGGCAAGAGAGAGAATATTAGAGAAGCCTACATAACCAACGATTATCAACTTCAAAAGATGATGAGAACATCAAATTGTTCTTTGTAGACTTTGTAAAAAAATTTCTGAAGTTATAAAGGGTGCCAGATCGGTATAGCGATCTCCACAGGCCAACACAACTCCCATTCTTGTTCCTGTTTGATGTCTGCAGCTTGAACACAAAAACCATTCTGTCTTGCACTTGTGGACCAAACTTCTCCGTCTCAAGAAAGTGTTCAGAACCATCAAACCGTTTCATCTTTTCCCCCAAAACAAAACTAACCATTAGAAGACAAGGAATTGCGATAATGATCAATCATCTCATTAAATTATTAAACATCACGCTGTTATTCATTCTCAAGCTCGTTCTACGTACATATAATTTAGTAGAATGATAGTAGAATATAACACGAAAAAGTCGAAGTTATCAGATTGATAATTCGATTCGTGAAATCAGAATCCCATCTGTGTCTGCATAGAGCCATTCGCCATCAGTAATCCTGGTACCTGCCATATTCACAGGAACGTGTTTCTCCCCATTTCCTTTCTTGTTCGCTTTCATTGGGTGAGAAGCAAGAGCTCTCACACCAATATCACACCCATTGATTTCATCCACATCCCGAATGCATCCATTAACAACAATGCCGGCCCAGCCATTGTTTTGTGCCTGAACAACCGGGTTGCCTCCCAGTATTGCACATCTCATGCTCCCACCACCATCAACAACCAAAACACGACCATTACCTTTCTCTTCAAGGAAATCTCGGACTAGCACATTGTCCTCGAAGACTTTGAGGGTCACCACCGGGCCAGAGAAAACTTGGCGCCTGCCATAAATTTGGAAGACTGGTTGGAGTGCACGCAGCTCACCAGTGGCAATCAATTGTAAGTTTGTATCACAAAGTTCAGCAGTTGTTAATGCAGCCATCAGCTAGGATGCCCAAGCACCTAACTCAGTTAACAGTAGATGTCCAACAAAGCTTATTAAATATCAAGAGAAGAGCAGCAGAGTTATAGTAACTAAAGGTTTGTTCTTCTGAAGAAATTTCAAGAAGAATGCACAAAGACGGTTGAACTCCATTAGGTTTCTTTTCATGCTAAACAAGGACATGAAAGAATTTAAGAATGCCTAATGAATTAATAATCAATTGAAGCGTTTCTCTCACGGAATTACGCAACAGTTGTGCTAAGCAAATACATGTAACTGTCTGATGTGATTAGATCAATCTAATGATAGCCCAGATCTGTGCACAGGCTCAAGCAACCGATGCGATCAATCTAAGCTCAATATATGTATAGAGTAGATTAAGATGAAAACAAAATGGAAGACATTATTACTTTTCGCAATGATAAACTGACCCATGAAATTGCTATGGTTCCAATCTATACGTTTATTCCATTTCAATGACAAACAAAGAAAAAAGGTCACTCAAGAGAGCAAGAAGGGTGACAGTGATCTGGGAATCTCACGACCCAACATGCCACGTTAGCTTATGCAAAGAGACAGAGATGTTGATCATCTCAAAATAGGACAGAGTTGAGACGTTTTCTCATAGGGAGATCAACATCCAAAATCTCTCTCTCTCTCTCTCTCTCTGTGAAACAAACAGGTCCTCAAACTGGGACGTAGCATCTCACAAGCTACTTGTACCAAACTCTCCACGAACGAAGGTGTGTAGACTGGTTCAGATGCAGAAAAAAGAAAATCAAACATTCCTGGGAAAAGCGAAGGAAGCTAAACAATCTCTGCTTACCTCTAATTCCTAAACTCCAAATCGATCTCTCCGACTATCGGTCTGTACCACGGAGAAAGAAAAGGTCAGAGCCGCTCGATCTCGCAACGAAGAAAAACAAGAACAAAATTAACCAAGAGATTATCACATATCAGATCCACCAACAAGAGAATAAGAAACAAATCAGCAAATTATCCGAATAAAAGTCCAACAGGAACCAAAAACTGAAAAAAAAAATTTGAGATGCAGGCTGTACTCAAAACAACACACATCTTTCTTCGAAACGATGGGATCACACCAATTACGGGAACCATGAAACCAAACAAGAAAATAAATAATAGTATTGAAGAAGATTTACCCCCTCGTATGGTGGAACCCGAAACTTCGGAGAAGAGAGAGAGAGTGCGGTCTGTACTCAAAACAAATTCGAAACGATGGGGACTCACCCATTTGGAGAACCATGAAACCAAACAACAAAATAAACAATAGTGCCGAAGAAAATTTACCTCCTCGTATGGGGGAACTCGAAACCTCAGAGAAGAGAGAGAGAGCGAGAGAGAGAGAGAGAGGCGATGAGCGTGGCTGCGGTCAAGCATCATAATGGTTCTCGTGGGAGTGTTGGAGGGATAAAAAAGGGAAAAAGCTTCAAGGCGGCCACCCAAGTTGGCAACGCAAGGGCCCATGGAGCAACCTGAACCAGATGGAATGATCGTTCGATCTTCCAGATGGAGGGCTGAGAGTATCCAGCATGTGAGTTGCAAGAGCTGCAGACCACACTGGAGGGAGTCAAAGTCGCCGAAGAATAATTAAATAACAAAAAAGATATTGTGCAATTTCTCGTCGGATCCATTTTCAACAAAATTCTTTCAAGTGGGTGGAAACTTTTGAAAACTTTTTGTATAGGTCTCGTTATATTCACACACAAACTTTCAACATTTTTTCCAAATTTTTAATTGGAAGTGTCTGCACTAAATCCAAACAGAGAGTGTTACACCGCCAATATCAATTACGGGGTATAATTAAATCTCAATTTTTTATTCATCTCAACCAATTTTAACTGTGTATGAGATTTTGTAACATTTCAGGAACTGATGTCGATATAAATCATAAAATCTAGTGGTTTGAAAAATAAGGAGCGCATATATTTCAAAAGTACGCGCTTTCTGATAAACCATGTAACTCACATTAAAGCAGCTTAAGCTTTTAATCTCAACTACTAGATTGGAGATCCATCCTAAAGAGCAAAAGTTGATGAGCTTTCCTTCGGCGAGCGAAAAGAGATTTCACATGTACCAGAAATAGCATGCGCTTAGAAACATAAATAATGCAGAGTATGGCATTGAGATTTTCTTTTATTGGTAACAAGATTTCTCATGTATTTAACGTGTCTGCAACCCAATTATTGGCATCCCTATGTAAATCTAAATCGTTTTACTTATAGATCATGTGTGGCTGACGCACTGAAACACGTTTAGTTTAATAGAAAAGCTAAGTTACTTTAGACTTGGTTTCATTCTGTGGGCAGTACAGCAAAGTCAGCTGCCTTCGAGGCAGTGTTTGGGAAGATCTCTCTCTCTCTCTCTCTCTCTTTATGTTAGCATAGGACAGAAACGTCTTCGCCTTAGTTTTCCTTCAACACATTATAATTTTATATTAACCTCACAATTTTTTAATGTTCTTCTTGCCTGATCAATACCAAGATTTACCATTTCAAGCAAACCAAGTGACCTTTCAAATTCGAATATTTGGTAAATAAATCTGATTTGGACAATATCTCATGCCAAATGGAATCATTTCTTTTACTACAAAAAGAGGAAAACAACTCCACCAGTTGAAGGCCATGGTCTCTCCTCTTTTCTCACTTTGTATGCTTCCTTCCCCTCTATCCGCAACTACAGGCTACAAGGTTTAGATCTCGTGATGAGAAATTACAGCAGAAAGCAACCGTCAGAAACAAAAAAAAAAAAAAAAAACATTTAGCATGAAAACACATTGCATGCATGCATGAGCTGTTCGTGCCATTGGGTCATGTGTGCACAAGTTTCTCGTGCCATTCCATTCTGCTTGCACACGTGCAACCATATCATCAAATCCAAACAGGATGCAAAGGAATGGCACCTCCAAACAAGCTGCATGGCACACACAAATATGCAGAAGCATCGTGAAGTGATCAAAGCCTCAGATCTCTCGTTTCAGGATGATGTCGATGATCCCTATTGGGGACTTAGGCTGATAGTGTTCGTCAGTGTCAACCTCTTCTATTTCCTGAAACAGCATGAGAAAGATGTAGAAGTTAGCACTTGAAGCTTGCTCAGAAATCTATTTACAAGTATCCCTTCTGATGTACCAAAACTAGATTCTTGACTATGAGATATCGAAGAAGACTATTTTGAGAAAAGGACTTGTTCATATGATAGAACTTAATTAGATCAAACAGTCTTTATGGCATAGAAGATGAAATCATTGATACTCTCTGATTCATATTCTAGTTAGGGGGAAGCAAGATTAGCATTTCTTGGTGTGTCGGGAAGACATATGGGTTCCAGTTTTTGATGAGAACGGAATCCCCGTAAGCTCTCATTGATGCAATGCCAACTCCTTCACATCTTCCAACACATGTCCAGAAGATAAAAAAGGAGGAAATACAATCAATTAAGACTCCTTAACATGATTCTAACTGAAGCGCATGCCAGTATCAGCCTCAAAATTTGCCAAGGAATAAATATATTGAGCCATTGATCTTCCAGTAGGAGACGTGTAAGTAATGAATCCCATGACCGTAGTTTTACTCCACACCATTCCACCAAAGATTCAATCAAGTGCTTCCTGTGTCAGCAAATGACCTCAGCACAGGCAAGGTTTAGTACCTTGACTGACAAAATCATTAAGTACCTTGAATAATGTCAACAAAGATTTTGCATTGAGATCTTCATCTACAACACTGATTCTTAATTTTAAAACTTCCTGGCTCCAGCCATTTATGTAATTGATTTTGGCCATTTGTAATTTTTTAATGATATTGGATCTTAAGTTGGTAGTTTCACAAAATAGGGCTCATAAACATATTGACATCATTATTAATTTGTGATTAGCTTTAATACATAAAAAGGTTCCCATATTTTATCCTCACAAAATAGTGTCATACCCATATTACGTATTCTTTTCCTGTGGTTGCATGCATGCCTGAATTCTTATCCATGTGGCAGATAAAATAAATCATCTCTAACAAAACTCCAACATCCCTGTCAACTCTAATAAATCATCTCCAAGTAAATCCAGATCGGGCAATATTTGCATGTGTTCATGAAAGACAATGAAAAGCCACTGTCATAAGTAAGAATTTTGGGAGTATCATTGAATGACATAACTGAGTTTTCTAGATGCAGCAGTAAGGTGAAAACAGATGTTTACGTTCTCGTGCAAGTTAAGCTCACTCAGTAGCTTCATATCTTTGAAAACAATTCCACTTAGATCACAGGAAATACAGATAAGGCTTTCATGCCCAGTTTCAGGGTTAACAACAAAGTTAAACACCCAATCATAACAGGGAAAAGAGCAACACGCCTAACCACTTGGTAACAGAAACTAAGATTGAAAGAAATTTCTGAACAGGAAAAATATTAGGAACCTGCTCCTTGTAACCAATGTTATTAGATGTGCATCACCGTGTCATGCGCGTGTGTCACGCGCATCATCCCCATGAACGCACCAAAACATGGGGTGATGCACTGTTGACCTGATGCATGCACACCACCCCCTTGATGCCCAGACATCAGGCTGATGCATGGTTTATGTGCTTTATGCATGCACATTAGGCACCGATGTTTTTTTTTTTTAATTTTAATGTTCTTTTAATATTTCATGTTTATTTTCAGTTCTTCATATTTACTCGTATTAGGTTTCACCATTTCTCTGTCGCCTATCGGTTTCACTTCCACCATTTCTCATTTTCTCTCATATTCCCCTTCCATAGCATTGATTCTCACTGCCGGCCGGCCTTTTGAGAAGTGACCCACCATTTGCGTGACTTCACTCAGCCACCACTGCCATCGCATGCCACAGGTAACCCCTTTCTCCTCCTTTGTTCCTTGTTCTTGCTCCTTGTGAGAGAGGTGAGCAGCCACCGTCACCGTGAGTTGTTGTTGCTGTGATTTGCCTCAGCCACCACCACCACCAATGGCTGAGTTCTTCAAAAAATCGTTTCTTTTTTGCTCCCTCTTATGAACGCACAGGGTTGGAAGGTGGTTGAGTTCTTGAATCTTCATAGCTGCCAGTCTGTTTCTTTTTTTTCTCCCTCTGGATGCACACGGTGAGAACAGGGGGCAGAGCCTCAAGTCTTCCAGCCAACAACAGGCAGGCATCAAGTGTATCAAAGTCTTCAAGTTCTTTTCGATCTAGTTTTGTGAATGTGGATGTGGATGATTATGTAATTGAACCACACTTAGAAGGTATTTGTTTAGGACAGACTGATTTGGGGATTTCCCCACAAGAATTCTATTTTATGCATAGAATATATTGTTTAGGACAGGTCAATTTGGGGGATTACTCGATATTTGTTCCTTGTTATTTTGTTTGTTGCTTTTCACTTTTGACATTATTTTTGTGGATATTATAAACTTGATATTTTAGTCCTAATACTTATGCATCATTATGCATTGTTGTATTACGTGTCGCTTCACAGGTTTAGCACCACTTCCCATCAACACAGTTAACAACATTGCTTGTGACTTAAATGAACTATGAACTAAGAAGGGCAAACAAAAAAAGGAAACCATGCCAAATTGCTTATGAAAATGAAAGTCATAAGTACCTGAACAATGTCTTCTCCCTTTACAACTCTCCCAAACACAATAAGTTTGCCAGTTAGATCTGGAATAGGTGCAGTTGTGATATACAGTTCAAATCCTTTATCATCTCTTGTAACCTTTGAAGTACCAAGCATAAAGGCCTCATGCTTTGGGCTGCGGTATTTCATGAAGTTGTTAATTGTACCCGAAAAAATCCAATCATAAAGTACAAGATGCACGCTTTCTAAAATTTTCAAAAAGTAGAAGCAGAAAGATGGCCAGATCTCACATACCTTGTGTCAAGCTGGCCCCTAAGCTTCCCTCGAAGAGTCCAATCTTCAATGGTTCCAACTTGATTCCCATGTCCTCCTTGAATGACATAATTTTTTATCACACGGTGGAAAAGCATTCCTCTGAAGTATCCCTTCTCACTGCAACAAAATAACCATCAGCTTCTTCCAAACCAAACGAAAAAAATGGATTCAGTCAAGAAAAGGCAAATATGCAACACTGTTATGGATATGTAACAAGTTTGACAATTTCAATAGCATAGTCAAGTTCTGTTATGCCAAAAAAAAACAGAGAAAATAGGGTCTTGCCATATAGTTTGATAATAAACTGATTGCATAGTCCATATAATGATTATTGAAAATGACACTAGAATATCTAGCCCATAGGGATTAATAGCAGCTCTAGTATTCATGCTTCTATATTTGCATAGTTTCAGTTTACAAGTTTGGGGTCTTTTGAAGTTGTGCTCAGTAAAGGGTTTACAAATTCCTCCTCCTATATCTATTGCATGGTTTGATTTATGAGTTTGTACTTAGGTAGAAATTGCTTTTTCTTCATGAACAACCATCTAGGTAAAGAATTCCTACTTTGACTACAAGAATAGATCTATATTTGCAATTGTTAATCATTAGATGGTAAAAACAATAGGAAATATGATAAAAGAAGATAGATGAGGATCACAACTCGTCTAATTCTTATACATGGGAATCATGATTTTCATGTCATAGAAATTCCAACTACTTGCTCGGTGAGTCAGCATATTCCAGTTCCTAGATTCGGCCCAATTCTTCTAACATGGGCATCCTGTTTCTCTTGACAGTGGAACTCAATTCCCCTCACGACTTCGTTGCCCTGTGCTATGAATACAAGATTGTCAATGGAAAATGTAAAGCATGCATATTCTAGTTAATTGTCGCAGGACCAAATTCACAACACTGAGCATTGCTGAATACCCAAACACTTTGCAAAGATTTCAAAGTATCATTTTGTGTTTGCTCCAATGATTACTGTGAAGGAAATGCTGTGTGATCTCAAAGACAGAATGCACGTTAATAACATTAAAAACAAAATGTAGTTGTAAATAGGTGTTCTAGAGGGAACCTCAATGAAGAAAACAGCAACAGCTTAAAAGCCCATGCAGAAACCATTTCTTGTATTGAAAAAAAAAATGATCTGACCAATCTCTTATGGTTATAAGTTATAACCCTTACTTCCATCCGCTTTTAAGGAGGCAACCAGAAAAAATTGCCACATCATCAGTAAGAATTTGAAAACAAAGTGGACAATTTAATTTTGATTATTTTGCACACAAAAAGAATAACAATATCATCACTGATTTTTCACCATCCAAGAATATGAGTGTACTGATATGAAGCACAAATCTTTAGAAGGCTCAAAAACTATAAAACTAAGAAAGCATTTATATTAAATTAAATGCAAATATACCATAGCACCAGGAATTTATCTACAGTTTCTGGAGATGCATCTTTATAGAGCTCCACAGTCACCAAACCCTTGGAAGTGTTCAGAACCTAAAATCAACATATAGGAATAGGATGAAACAAGCATGAGTGAGCTATGCACCCAGCAAATGGATGAAGAACTTTCAACTCATAAAAATAAATTAGAAAACAGGAAATAGAAATCTAGAACAAGCACAATTACAATTTTTTTTAAAAATAAAATAGTAACTTGCACAGACAAGTCTAAGTATAATAAAAAAATTGCAACCTACAAACACCATAAAGAAATAAATTCAAATGATTGGCAAGTTTTATTTTTTTTCTTAAAGTCTTGTAGCTGTTGAAGGGGAACAAATTCTGCTCGTCCTATTCCTGCTCCTGAATTGGGTAGTTTCTAAGGTTTAGACAACATTGACACCATTCCGCTAAGGCCACGTATTAGACAATGAAGGCTCTCTACTCTTTTCCTTGTGATGTCCCAGTGGACCTGGTAGAGGTTCTGACTTTCAACACATGAACCAGCACTTGCAAGATGCCCTTTAGCTCTTGCACCCTTCTTATATTTGATTCTGATGTTCTCTGTCCCAGCAGAATTCCAAGTCCAATCAGAATTATGAGAACCACTAATCGTGTATGTTTCTAAGTCCAATCAAAATTATGAGAAGTGAGAACCACTAATCATGTAGGTTTTCTCAATGCCTAGTCAATCACAAAATGAATAGCCTTTACCCATTAGAAAAAAAATCATTTGATACGTTTGTAATAGAATTTGGTTGCCAGTCTGCTATTCAACAGCTCAACTAAAGAATAAGCAGAACACAAATGGAACTAGTGATCACATGTTATCAAAACAAAACAAGATAATGAAAAAGAAGGGAAAAGGTAAAACCTGATTCAGCTACAAACTATGTCAAATGGATACTTAAATAAGGTCCACGTACTTTGTTGCCATACTCATACCCAAAGTCGGTATTTGGACACACTCGGGTACTTTTCAGATCGAAAACGATCCAAGTTGCTTAACTTTACGTGATTTAATTTTTTCTAACTCAGTTTTCATTTTGCTTTTAGAGTTGTTGTTCATCAACATGTAATGTTTTTATTTAAATTCACTTGGTATTTAAACGTTACTTTCATTTTAATTTTTTTGTGTTTTATATATATAATGCCGTACCCCCATACACACATTTTGTAAAGTTTTTGTGTCCGTACCAGTATCTCCGTACGCGAACCGTACCTATACCCATGTGACTTAGGCTACAAATAACAGTGACAGAACCAAGTCCTACCCTGAATTTGATCACTCAATGGAGTAAGAGCAGACAGCGCCCACCAATGAGATGATAAACAAATGGAGTGCTAATCTTGAACCCTGTTTGTCATCAAACTTTCTCGATTGCTACTTTTCTATGTTTTCATTTCATTTGAAGATCAGACATTCAATCGCAGTGGTCAAAGAAGAGAAATAAATTACATTAGTTCATTTAGCATAAGAAAAGGCAGCATTAGATGCACAGGTTTTCTTTTCTTAGACTTTTCTTTTATTGAAATCCTAAAATGTTTTTCATTTACTCCTTAGGTTGGCCCAAGTAAATTACCATTGGCTTAAGGAAAAATCATAACCTTTTAGAAACCAAAAGATGTATACATCATTACAAATATAAAGAAAATATAAATCATTAAGATTACATTACATTTAAGAGGTATAATAGTTGAAATTTTTTTCACTATTCAATATTATAACATAACAATTTCTACTTCCTCCGTAAAATATTAAAATTACAATTTTTTTGCTCATATTTTTAATCCAAATTTCAACATGCCTCTAACAGTACAACCTTATTCTATATTTCTGTTTCACTGCAAGTTTGTGGAGACCATGGTTCAGATTTCTTGTTCCATTATGGACAACAAAAATATGGACATCATGAACTTAAGATATTGAGATAACATTTTCAACTTTCAAAAATGCTTAAACCTGTGACACAATTTTTAGATGTCATGATATTTATGCTTTACGCACACACACAGGTATGTATCCCGTTTTTGAGATTCTGATAGACACACATCCATGCATGTGCATGCACACAAACACACGGAGTGAGATAGAGTGAGAGAGAGAGATTATGTTCATGGTGGTCGCCTCATGATGAAACCAATATGCATTCGTCAAAATTCATTAAAATGTAGCACAACTTATTTAAACCTAAAAGTTAATCTTCTGTATCAGTGTCTTGGTTATAACTTATAATTTACATAAAGTCCAGTGTTTAATTTAGTCATTTACTGTTTCTTCAGAATAAAGATGCTGTCCTTCAAATTTTTCAACAGACACTAAATAAACAGTCTCAATGATATTAATTTCCTAAGGAATTCCAAGATATTTTACAAGCTGACTGGCGTATGCTGCTATGCATGTTTTTCTCTTTGAAGTAAGATGTATAGCCTTTTGCTGCATCACAAGCAGAAAGGAGGATGCAGTGAAAGAATCATGTCATCAGGACAACATGGAAGAAATAGAAAACGCATGCCCCCAAATAACCTGCAGAATTCACTCAAAACAGGTACTTACAGCATAACTAGGAAGATCAAACCTCTGCACTTCACCAAATGCTCCAATTTCCTATTGCAAAACAACAAACAACATTATGGCTCCACAACAGAAGCTAAAGGCTCTTCAAGGACACTAAATGCTACATACAAGAATGACCACAATGTCAAACCATTTCGTGAATTGCAATGCCAGAAAACCTAATTATCCTCTGGAAACTTCTTACATGGACCACTACCTAGGATCTCAATAATATGTGTAAAGTAACTTGAAAGCGAGCCACAGATTATCAACCACTCCGTTGACATGTTAACCACAACACATGACATACCATCTGGACTTCAAACATAACCAGTCAAATAAGTTTTGAACCCCATCGTAAGCCAAATTAAGTTGCAAATCATCCAAAACCAACCATATTGCATATAAATGCATCCAAATTCCAAACTGCTTTAACATGCAGATTTAACCAATTTGTGCTTGCACTTTTGTAGATTCACATTTCTAGGAACAAGTTGTTGTCAACACTCAACATGGCACTAGTGGCCCAAATCAATATGGCATAGGAAAGGATGATCAGTATATCTATAAAATATACATATGCATCAACCAAAAAGGCTAAAAGTTACAGTCCGTTTGTACATAGGTTAGCTGGTATATGCAAAGAAAATTGTTGCCTATAGTTCAAACTTCAAACACCAAGAATGCACTTGTACATTTCGTTATCACTGCTAAATTCGTTTTCCAATAGGAATATGGGTTTATCAGGTCCTGTTAATATTCAAATCGCAACTCTTCAACAAGGATACTGGCATTTACATGTTTGTGTATGCAACTACATGCTTTGGAGGATAATTATTACAAAGCCAAAGATAATGCTTTTGAAAGATGAGCACTGAGCAGGTTTCCAGTTGAGAAAGAAAAAACAAATTCCTACCATATTGGAAGCAGCTTAGGAACCTAGGTATACAATTACAGGAATAAGCAAGAAAAGTTTTGTGGAAGCCAAAGAAATACATATTTACCTCGAAGTTCCGTCGACCATTCAGAGGCTCAGTTCGTGACCTATCAAACATCATTGTAAGGTCTCAAAGGAATCTAGGATTAACAGCAAAAAAGCAACAACTTTTCTTGTGCAAACTGCCATCAATATCATTAATATGAAGTTTGCAAAGTGCAAACCAAGCTTACCAATGGAACCAATGTTTGTAAGCCGCAACAAGAGAAAACACGACCAGGATAAAAATTAGGTTGCATGTAATAATTGTGGTGATGCTCACACGGGCAGGTGCTTTCTTTTTCTTGCTCTGTAGCAGGAGCGCTTGAGGCTTGATTCTTGCCATGAATACTTCCTAGAATCGCCCTCTCTGTGCCTCTGATCAGCTCATGAGAGGAAGATTGTAAAAGAAATTCAGTCATTAAGGAAACTGAAGGTAATTGTACTGAAAAAATAATTATAAGAAGAAATCGACAACCATAACGACATACATTTGAACCAGGGATTTACAGATTAGCTTTTGATGTAAAAAATTTACAAACACCTTTAGCATAAGTATGTCAGTTCCTTGCTTTCTTTGCCACAAACAAATAAACATTAGCAAGGCAGAATTGACAAAGATATGCCTCTACATAAAGGAGGAAAAAGGTAATAGAAGTACATATATGGAAAACCCAAGCAATAAGCAATTAGCTTCATTGAGATAGGATGGACATGATTAACGTTCACCATTCAATCAATATTTTGTCGATTTCAAACACAGCCTGCACCAGGGGAAGATTCTGCACAAGAGAAATCATGCAGTACATCCATATACTATACCACCAAATCTTTCACAGAAAAATTAGCAGCTTTTCAATTGACTTGAACCTGTAGATCACTTCAGAAGCAAGAAAAAGTATATTGCTACTTTTGGCGAGTAAAGTGATCTTCATGTTATGTTGGGGAGATGAAGAACATGTTACTAACTAAGAAGTTCAAGATTCTTTTCTGACTGCAATAAACTAACCAAGCAATTCATATATACAATCAACCCGCACAGGCAAAACCACGAACATTCTTTATGGTATACAGATCCAATCATGGTGAAACTAGATTACTATTAAAGCATGTATAGCAGGTGAACTATCCAAAATCAGAAATTACTAATCAACCTATCTCGAATGAATTAAAGCCTCAACGTATTCATATGGGCAGGACCACTGATTGTGGACTTTATAACAGTCGACAACCAGAACTAATTCATTGCCAATAATGCTACTTGTTTAAAAGAACATCTGATATGTTGCTTCCTCCAAAGCACAGTCATAACACTCACTATGATTCCATGCCACTGATTATCTTCCATTTACAGGCTTGTTTATATCCAGCGCCCTGGCATGAGAAATTGCACAATACACGTCTTGTGAAGATGAAGTGTTTCTTCAAGTCGGCTATTCAGTATTAATTACCAACTTGAAATCCAATCTCCAAATCAAAAATATCTCGTCCCAGCCTTCAGGATACTAGAAAATCTACCACCTGCATATCCAGAGCTTTGTGATGACGTCACACAAAGACTTCAGCACGAAACCAACTCAAGACCATCAGACTTTGTGCCGTTTCGATCCAAATATAAATTCACCGACTAAATGATCCGCATATTGTTAATTTCCTAAATTAATCTTCTAACGGCTCATGGTAGATGCATCAAGTCCTCAACTAACTTGCAACTAATCGAAGTAATTCCCCCTTCCATTTCACAAATTCAAGCTCCAACCAACTTACCAACTAAACCAAGTAATTCCCCTTTCATTTCACAAATCCAAGGTCCTACTTGCTTATCGTCTAGAACGAGTATTTCCCCTATCATTTCACAAGTTCGAACATTAGACGGACATCAGAGTTAACAAGCTCTGCCAGATCGAAAAGCATCTCAATTCAAAACTGCGTCACAAAATGGGGAAAAAAAGTCCTTGAATTGGATCACTAGCCTGGAAGGAAAAAAAGTAATGACGCATGGAAAAATCCCGACATACGTCCATCTTACCTTGTGGAAACCCTTCGGCACAGGAATGGGATCCTCCGCTATGAGAAAGCCCGGGAACACGCAACTTCACCTTTGATCTTTCTGGTTCCAGAAACCCTAATGAGGAACGGAGAAGGAGGGAGGATTGAAGTCGGAGAAAATCCTAACCGTGACCTTGTAATATTTGATTGGAAGACTGGAAGGAAAACTAAAGACGTGAGAAGAGAAAGCGGCTGCAAACTTTTGAAGAAATGGAAAGAAGAGAGGAAGTCCAGTCTCTCCTCCCCTCTCATCCGTAATGCAAAACGGGAAAAAAAAAAAAATTAAAACCGTAGGGCAAAAAGCCGTGGGACCCACAGTGGGGAAGAAGGAGAGAGAGGGTCATGCGCTAATCGCCTATTGCACAGTGTCCAGCTTCTCTTTACGGTTCAGATCTTTCAAATAATGCGGTTCGGATCTCTCTCCCACTCTCCTTCTCATATATATATATATATATATATATATATATATATATATATATATATAGGAAAGTAACTTCGATTTGCAAATAATAAAACAACAAAAAAATAATAGTATGTGGGCCGGTGAATCGGATCAATTTACGACCCTTTTTGTTTAAATTAACCAGCTAAGGCCTATGTTCTAGAATGTTTCCTTGTAAAATGGGAAGGTAGAGAAATCACAATTAGGTATAGGAGAACAGAACTTTGCAACAAAAATGAAAATGCACTCCTTTTCCTATAGTTATGCACAAATATCATCACATGAAAAAGGAAACGGAAAAGGGAGAAATCGCAATTGGGTACAAGAGAACATAATCGACAAGCATAAGGCAGAACTTTCCGAACAAAATTTTTTCCAGTTTGCAGCCAATTTAATTAACCATGAACACAACCAAATCTAGAACATATCAGCATTAATAAGTTAAATCACTACCAAGAGAATGGGGCTTCCATTCAAAACATGCCGTATTACTATCTCTAGTTCTTTACGACAGTTCACTAAGTGATGCGTCTCCATACGATCTCATGCTCCTTCATCTTGTCTCTCAACTTCTCCATTTCAGCCAGCTCATTTCTGTCGAGCCACCTGCTCAATCGTGTTCTCTACCTTGCAGCAATGAAATGAGCGTAGAGAGCAACAAAGAGAGCAAGGAGAAAGGGGTAGAGCAGTGGGCAAGGGGAAGACTCAGAAAGAGAAAGGGCGAGGGCAGCTCGGGGGCAGAGACAGACGAAAAAAGGAGAAAAAGAGAAAGAGGTGGCAGCACCTCGAGGGCGAGAGGGAGGTGTGATCGGAACAGTATGGAACAGAGGATAATTTATACCTCCTATTCAATTATTGTCGTGTTTATCATGTATTACAAGCAGTGTTTGATAAAAAAAATCGACTATTGTGGCTATCAAACGCCCTTTTAAGGGTTGTTTGGCGGCACTGTCCAATGAATCTGCCCTGAAGATTGAGTCATTGTTCATGAAATATCATAACAAAAAGTTTTGTTAACATCCCCAATTTTTAGGGAACAATAAGAAACTGTTCATATTGCCAAAACGCTCCTTAAGGATGGGAAGCCCATCATTGTAAGAGAGATCTCACTTTGGAGCAACATGGAAAGCTTCACAAGAGTGAAGCACATTCTGCTTGTTCTTAGATGCTCACAAGGGGTAAGAAGAAGAAGACAACGGCCAAGAAGAAGAAGACAACGGCCGATTGGCTTCTCGTCTTGCCAAACCCAGCACTATTATGTGAGCAAGAGAGAGAGAGAGAGAGAGGGGCCAATAAAATGAGAATTCAGAGCAAAATTTGACGACAAGAAGTTCTCTAAGTACAAGAACAAACCGCAAAATCAGAAATAAAAAATGAAATATACAAGACAACTACACAATAAAACTAAAAATAAGAGAGGTGGAGAGAGAGTGGATAGATGGAGCGGCACAATCACCCGCAGATGGAGGATGGCGCCGTAGCCAAATAGCAAAAAGGAGAGTGAAAGAAAGAGAGAGAGAGGGAAGGAGAAAGAGAGAAAGAGAGAAGAGTGAAGTTCCTACCTGTGCTGAGTGTTGGGTTGATGAGGTTTCCAACGCTCATGAGAGGTGAGAAGAAGAAGAAGTGCCTCCTTGCAAATCTATAAGAAAAGTCGCACCTATATAGGTCAAAAGCTGGTACAATAATACCAGAACCTCCTAAAAACCCCGGGGTTCCAAATCCCATGTTTGATTAAGCATGGGGTTTTTGTTTTACGATGAGAGTAAAGTTTCACTGCTACAGTGAATTCCACCGTTTCAAACACCCTCTTATAGACCTATCTGTCTAACCTGCTTGCAATTGTAAATGGAATTTAACAGGACACCTAATAGGGTGTTTCATGAATCTGTTTTAAATATTTGGGTAGATTCATGTATCGCTAAAACATTATGTCTCAAAAAATGCAACATTTCTGTTACCAAACACCCCTAAGGGCATATTTGATTGCTCTAATCACTTGTCCAAAAAGAGAAAGTGTCTACATAAAATACCTATTCAAATCTGATTTAGACAAATTAGAACTTTTTCATCTGGTTCAACACACAGAATGTGTTCCTTTCGGGACTTTTAGTGGGAGTTAGGGCGTCAGCTAAAAAACAAAACATCTGCACCTCGATCTATGCTCATTTTTCCTGGCAATCAAACACGCCGTCGGCTAAAATATAAACGGCCACACAAATATGATTTACATATCAAAAGCCTTATATTCTTAAGCCAATTGATTTGATGTCCAACCATAAATGTTATAACGATTGGATATTTAAAAATCCAAGTATTTTGGAAACTTGTAAATCTCCAAATCTCACCTGCACAACCAAAAGACCTTATTCAAGCTATATATATATATATATATATATATATATATATATATTCACCCAGCTCACTCATGAGGGTCGTCTAATCCATTGTGATGAATGGTTGAAAGAAGCACAGGAAGAAAAAACCAATCTGTGTTGGTCTTTACTGTGTAAGATGGATAAGATAAAGATGACGATGAACTTCTCCTAAAGGCTAGTCAAGGGTTGTAACTCTCAAATGGGAAGGATGGGATCCAATTATATGATTGGATAAAGTGCGATGCATGAACTAAATTAAACAAGTAATATTTCTGTTCCTTAATTAAGACCGCCATGAGCATGATTAAATAAATAAATCAAGCTGAAACAATCTGTTATGATCTGGCTGACAAAAGCTTGCTGTAGTTTATTATTCAGTGCATTCTAATTTAATTGCCTAAGTAATGCCTTTTGCAGAGTCACATGGCTGAACAAAGTCAAAAGATGGGGAGAAAAAGCAACTTCAATCGAGTGAATAATTGTCTTTCTTTTTTTTTTTTAAGGGGGAGGAGCCAAAAAAGAAGAAAAATTGGTGCAGAAAAATTGATGGGAACATAGACAAACACCCAATCAGAGGAAGAATCTTACATATACAGCAAATATCTTATCATTTTGGCAATTTACTATGTTAATGAGTTTCTTTGGGTTGGAAAAGGCTTCTGTTTGTTTTATCTTAAGCAAGCAAAAACATCGGAGATAGGTAAGATTGTTTAAGTTTGATTAAGATTGAAAGGTGTTCTAGTAAGGGAAAGGGGAAGGCAGTGTGGAAGTCTGCACATGATCGATGGAGGGGAGTAGGCAGCCAGCCACCTCCTTCCTTCATCAGCAACCTACCGCACTTTTTTCTTAATAAAGACAATAAACGGGTGTTTGAATACATGGAATTCCATTATAGAAGTGGAATTTTACTACCATCGTACACTAAAAATGTCACATGCTATCAAACATGAAACTACAATCACCAGGGGTTTGGATTGATAGTGGTAGCAACCTCACATTTAAATAAATGTGACTTTAATTATGAAAAAACTGTACGCAGCAGATGAAGAGGAGGAAGGACATTAAGCCGTTGAGCAGCAGGGTGAGCAGATGGTTGGTCTTAAATACCAAGCATTCCCACATGCTTGGGTTATTGGCTTATGGCAGACGGAACTTTTAGCATAAATACTGTATAGGCTTGTCCATTGGGATGGAACTTTTAGCATAAATACTATATAGGCTTGCCTACGTAATCCATTGGGATGGTCCAAGACGGCGGATGAGGCTCAGAGAGAGAGAGAGAGAGAGAGAGGGAGGGAATTTTTTGACACAAAAGAAGTTGATGTAGTGGGTGGCTGTTTTGTGTGCTTTCGAGGCTATGAAAAAGGTACAATTTTATGAACTACGTAATAAAATGATCGCTGTATTAGGAAGGAGTAACTCCACTTCTTCCGGGAAATTGCGAACATGGTTGATTGCATTTCAGAGCTTGCCTGGAAAGCAATCCTTATCAACTTACGCGCTTACTCACGTCATTAGAAACAAATTTTCCAAGCCTACCCACTAAGAAATTGGACACAAATTGACAAGAAAGAGGTTTATTGATAACTTTTGACTCGGTAGGCAAATGAAATCTTAGCATAAGGCAAGCAAGACTTGTATTTTGGCGCACTGCTGACAACTGGTAAATAGCAGCTTCAAGTTAAATCATCCTGAGCCGACGCACATAAAAATTTATATTCTGAAAAATATTATGATGGAAAAATATGATATTGTCTTATTAAACTGAAAAAAAACACATTTATCAGAAAACACCACCACCATCGTTTCAGGTGGCTTATTTTGGAGCGACGATAAAACTGAATTTTTATTTAATAATTGTCAGCAAAAGTGAAGGCAATATCAAGGGACTGAAAAATGAAGGCACTTTTCGGGATTATGGTCAAAATTCAGTTCCTAAATGAAAAATTGCTTTTATTTTCATCTTTTCAACAAACAGCAGTGAACCGCACAGTAAGGCAAGCGCGAACAAATGATTTTGGAACTACAAACAACTTCAAGAGATTTGAAGAGATATACAAACATGAACATGAATATTTACAAGCTTTCCCTTCGGAAAAGAGAAAAAAGGATGAAAGAATGGGCATACTCTGTCTGTCACTGAATTTTTTTCCTCAAACTACGGTGGAGTTGCCATGACCATACAGCAACGAAGAGGACAAGTGCAAAGCCAACCGCGCTCCAGAAAATTATTAACCAAGAAGGCATTGGTTCGGGATATAGGCCTGTCATTCATATTCACATGAAATAAAAACATAGTTACGTCAAATAAGACAAACAAGTAAAACAGTATCTGGAAAGATCACAAGAAGGGTGCTTGACAATTATGTACCACGGCCAAACTTGACACAGATGAGAAGCTCCACAATGCAGAGGGCAAGTGCAAGCCAACAAAATGTCCCCAGTTTTTTAACAGGCTTCCTGAAAAGCAAGAAGAAAATATAAGAGGCTGATTGCAGTTACAAATCCTCACACAGGCACAAGAGAGAGGGAGAGAGATAGACCTGTCTTGCAAGTAGGAGTTATATTCCCGAATAGTGGGCAATGCAATTAGCCACCAGAGGATCAATCTGTAAGTTATAACTGGGTTTCGAGGAGGGATCCACAGGCAGAATTTAAGGAAGAAGGTATTAAGTTCCACGGTCAAAAAAACGACGCATAATGTGAGCACTTGAATGAACCTCCAAGGACCAAGCAAAGGGTGCCACTCATCCTTGTCCCACTGTGCAGGTGTGAATTGGCCCAATGTTCTTTTCACCTTACAATCATGTAGAAGAACAATCAATTGACAAAGGACTGCCAAAAGAAAAGTGCCATCTTCGGTGTTCAAAATTATGAAATGACATGTAATTAGATATTGTATGCCAGAAAAGATAAAATTTCATACCTAGTGTTTTACATGATCTCTATCCTAGCAAAATGCACACGTTCATATTGCAGGACTGTAGAAGGCAACATGGGTGGGGGGGGGGGAGTTGGGGGACAGAGAGAGAGATGGAACTGAGGCTCAATAATTTTCATGCACTGGCAAGCACACCAGTTAGACATATTCCTCTTAAAGAACTCTGCACCAGTTAAAGCATTTCTGTGGGCACAATATTCTTTGGTTCTCATTACAGCAAGCAACATTGAAGGGCCATCTCATAGGCTTATAGACATAGTGACATCCAAAAGAACTCGGATGAACAGATGCAGACAACATTGGACAATGTAGGTTAAATAAAATAAGCCAAAAAAAAAAAAAATGAAAGCAACATCATCATACTTTCCCCATAATGTTGGGCTGTCGACTTAGCCCCACCCACTCATAAGTTTTTCCATCAAAGTACCGCACAGTGCGCATTCCAGCCCAAATACCTACAAAAGATGCCACCTAAAATTAGCTACAGAACAACTTAATTTATTAGATTACAGATTTTATCCTGGATTTTCCAAGTATAGGAGACAATAAAGGAAAAATGAAGATATCCACCAAGGCCTGGAAATGTATGTGCCTGGAAGGCAGAAATAAGATCAGAAGTAAACACGAATGCCCCAGTCTGTACTGATGTAAAGATATCAAACATTATACACGAACAACAAGAAATAAAACCTGATAGCACCGACTTTCAAAGACATTGCTGTAATGAAAAAGAACAAGAGCAGATAAAAGGCTGGGAAAGGGTGTCAAAAAGTTTCAGGCTTTCAGCCATTTGGCAACTATACTAATCAAATTGGAGGCATGCTAAACATCCACAGAGTCAATAAGAAATTTCCAAAAAAATAGTAGCAACAAGTCTATCTTAAGTCAATATACCCCAGCCGACCTGGCCTCCAAAGGGTTTGCTTGCTGTAGACCACGACTGGCATTATGTCACATCAAATTGGTTCAATCAAAAGCATGAGCACATATAGAGGCTCGTTCAAGAATACTAGTGTAGAAACGAGCAAGTAATTGCAAACAACCAAAGAAAAGCAGGACGATTACTCAAAGTCTATAGACAAGTAGCAAAAACCAATGAGGCTATGACATGTCACCAATTGAACTCCACTAATGCCCTCAAAGCTGCAGATTCAATTCTTCCACTTCCCAAGGAAGACTCAGAATAGATCATCAAAAAATGAAGCACAATAAAACTTAGGTCCATACATACTTATGTCGATAAATATATATAAAACAATTTCCACTTGGAAGGGCAAAATAGGAACATGACATATCCGAAGCTAGATGCTATACAATTCCATACAAAGGAACTGTTAAACAGAAAAAATTTGACCGTGGAATATCCACTCATCCCATCGAAAAAAAAACACACTCCCAAATCACTAACCAAACCAGTTGCAGATTAGTATGTCCAATACAATACTATCCCACCAACATTCATTGAAGTTGGGCAACATGTGTCGGAATGTAAGCTGCAATGGAAACAAAAAGTGATGAAATATGTTTCAAGCAAAATGAAGATCAAAACCCATAAGCTACAAAAGATGTTCACCCAAGATGCTTAATTGAAATACCTCCATCATTTCAAAGCCAATTGATAGAACCCACAGAAGGGGTTGATTGCGGATCATTATTGCCTTGCCCCACCATCCAAAGATGTGAGCAAGAACAAACTCATCAAACAATGTTTCCTGTAATGAAGAACTACCTGAACTCAGTGGACTGCAAAAAGAAAGGCTGAATTGTGCAGTTTCATTGAATCATTACAAGGAAAGAAACAACTAAATCCCAAAAGAAGAAGGATAAGATGGTAAACGGAGACACCATACATAAACATTTTTAAACCTGCTTGTTGGGTTATCTGATATATAAATGCGACAATCAGTACCATACGAACGCTCTGGAAGTTCTGCAAAAATAATGGGAAGGCTTTTAGTTCATACTCTTTTCAGTTCCCACAAGAACAAGTCCAGAAACTTCCTAAACTCCTTAAATAGAGAAAAAAATTTCCAAAGATAATGCAATATTACAAAAAGTAGTTTACCAACACCAAGGTCTGGATGGAGAAACTTCATGAACTGTCGAGCATCATCACGTTGCTGCAGACACAATTTTTTGTTTTTTGAGGAGAAAGGATTTATAATATGAAATAGTGATTAAATAAACAATTTTTAAAAGACAGTAAACTTGATGCTCTCTTTCTTTCATCAAAGATATACAATGGGACCAAAAAGCCCCTTCAAGTTTTCCTTGCACATAGAAGCCAATCCTCCAGTGCTAGTCACCATATGGATGTGAACTACCCTCTCAAAATATATTTGGTTGAGAGGAACACATAATGAGAATAAAAAAAATCAAGGAAATATAACTAATAAATGCTGCAGATTATAGTCTATAGTGAACATACCCTCTTAAGCGTATGAACTTAAAAGGATAACAAGCACAATTGCACTGTTGAAATAAAAGAAGTTGACACAGAGACATGCATATTTCTCACTTTGGAAGCCAAAGCCATATTAAAGCATGTTCTGAACACATTTTACATGCATGCATCCACGTGCACACACATACAGCATGGCACATTAACAGAGTCACAGACACAATACAGAGACAGTCAAGGACTCATGTGCAATTCACTAATACATGAAATGACAAAAAATATCTTGTAAGCATCTTCTATGGGAATGCCAAAACGATTGTAAGTTTCAATCTTATAATGTCATACTAGTTGCTTTCAGGAGAAGGCACAAATTTGAAGCGACTAGCTTTTGGGTGGTACCAAGGGTGTCAGTAGGTCAGGTTTGACCCAAATTCTCTACCAGCACAAGTCCTGTTACAGTTCAGATTTGAAAATGATAAAGGGGATTAACAAACATTCAAATCATATCTGCTATCCTCATTGAAAATTTTAATGGATGGAATCAAACGGTGTCAGACACAAGGCTCATAGGCCTTGAAGCTTAGGCCAAGCCTACCAGTCGCTTGTTCAGCAGATACTATGATGAAAGGTAGAATTCAGAGGCATACACTAGCATAGAAGAAAAAGGAGAATTTATGCTATTATTGAATGCTAATAAATACCAAAGGAAGCCAAACCAGAATAAAAAACAAGGGAGAGAAGTACCCAATGAGGAGAAGATCCCACCTACTTAACCAACTTCTCCAACATAAAACCTCCGAAAGGATTGTCAGGGTGGACAAAAATGAAAATGAAACTAGAAAATAAGAGAAATAAGGCAAAGAAGAGCATGCTTTCACATCGGACCAACATATGCTTTATTCAACTTGCATCACTACGTACACGAGCATCAAGTATTCATGTAACCATGACTGCAGAGATATGATTACAATAGGTTATGTACCATAATTTATCAATTGATGCAACAGAAAGAGAAGAAACCTGGAAGAGTAAAAAAGTGAGAACTACGAGATAAATAATAGCCATTCCATGTACCAGCCGCCAGATAGCTGGGTGTGGTCGAATTAGTATTCTGTCAAAACGATGAAACAAACCCGGTGTCAGCAAGCAAACTTAACACCCCATCTTTGGCTACTGCAGTCTTTCAATCCAAGAAATTAAAAGCTGAAATAATAGCAAAACAACTTAACATCAAGCTGCCAGATGAGAATAATAGTCCGCAAGAATAGAAATGAGCTCAAACAATAGTGAGACTACTTAAGGTAATTATAGTTGAATGATGAGAATAATAGTCTGCAAAAATGTTTATGCATCTTTAGTCTTGCTTCTGGAGCTATTTTAATAACCGCAATATCGTATCTACAAATGAAGATGATTGAAATACATGTTCATGTGATACAAGGCACCATCAAGAAATATCACCAGCATTTTCTACTCTCATATTGAAATTAAGGGAACTATTTGAAGGTAACACCAGCATTTCACAATCATGCATGCCCAAGAATCTTGCTAAGATACACTTGATTTTATTGATTAACCTAACATAAGCATAACTGAGACATTTTTTTTCACCTAAACTCTTCATTCAACAGGTATACTACTATTTTAGCCAATAGAATAAACAAAATTGAAATTCATGTAACACTATTTTTAGACCATTCTCAGCCCATCATCTTCAATGATTTTCAGAATGATAGACATAAAACACATGCAAAGACCAAGACAGCAGACTCGAGATTTATACAAGTAAGCATATGCTTGCTTTGACCCTCTAATTCTACCTTCAAGATTTCTGCGATTCTCAAAAAAAAATTCCTGTAATTCCTGCATGCACCCTATGAAAGTGAAGATCCTTTAAATTTGTGATCAGGGTGACCATGTCACCAACAGCCACAACTCAAGAATCTGGAAATCATGGCTGTGAATTTTGATTCCACTTACAATTCTTCAAACTGTGGCCCAAAGAAAAATGCTGCCTCACAAGTCTCAGGAAATTCTAAAGAAAAATCCCTCCTTGGAATTAGCACCAGAATCTTGAAATACAAACGGAATCAGTCATGCTAAATCTTGAACATCAAAGGAATCAATGAAATAAGCATGAACAGATAAAAAAAGCACAGAAAATAACAGACAGACCTTCATGAAAGTTATCATAAAGTTAAACACACCAGTGTCATTTTTCACCTTCAAACCAATGTAAAAAAATTCAAGATAATGATCTTCAGGTACATGCACAAGATGTCTAAAGTAAGAGAACAGACATACGTTGAAGGTGCTTGAAGCAAGCAGTAGGTAAGGAACACAGCAATCATTGCCCAGACCCCCCTGTGGAATATGGTAAACAAACTCACGTTAAACCACATATCAAGAGTGCTTTTGAAAGAAAGGTATCAGAAAATCCACTGCAGTCTGACTGACGGACATAGTCATTAAAATAATAATCACAAAACAAAATGGTTTTCTAAGTAGAAACCACATTAAAAGACACATTACATCTGGCACTCTTTTTGGAAAAGTGCATTACTTTTTTTATTTGGTTAGATTAAGTTAGTACCACAGTTACTAATATTATTCTCAGACATTTCTGGAAAAAAGTTTTTTAGGATTTTTTTAAAAATGTGGACCTTTTTGTGAAAATACCAGGAAATTCTTGGAAGTTCTAAAACATAAAAATTAAAAAAAAAATCGAGACAAGTTTCCTAATATCATTCTTGCAAAAAATACAAAGAAATAAGTAAAAAGTTTTTTTTTTAAACATAAAAGAAACAAATTGAAAAACATCACATGCTTAAAAAATATGATAAAAAGCAAAAAAACTTCAGAGGATTCTATGAAAACTCAAAAACATAGAGAACGTCACGGGATAATAATACAATACTCCTATTCTGGTGATATCTTGAAAATCTTAGGAGATTTGACCAATATTATTGGCTTGTTGCTAGATGGTGACAATATCGGAATATGTATTTGTCACTGCAGTTAGTACTTTGTGTCAATGCCAAACCAATAAACATTGGAAACATGGTCTCTAGTGGCAGCTGACAACTTCTATTCAATATTTAAATAAAACTTCCTAACATAAAGCGAATGAATTGCATTGAAAATCTATTCCAAATACAAAAGAAAAAAGAGTTGACACCTTTTCACAGATGTGATGACATCGTGGACTGAATCCTTCTCTGGATCAAGAACCCCACTGGACCAGCTGTGAGGAAGTGACCAACCAACATAAACAGACATCACTAAATATTTTCCATGTAATCAATGAAGGTTGAACTAAATAATACATTAAAGAATCATTTTAATAAAGCAGAAAAGTAAAGGCTCACAAAAAGAACAGTTTATTAAAATTGTTATTAGGTGGCTTTGGTCAAGCAGCATGGAACTAGGTATTAACTTTAAAAAAATTGGTGAGATTCATGATATTTGATAATTGTATCAGTCAGAAGAAAATACATTTTTATTTCTGCACACTTGTAGTAGATCAGTTCGTCTTTTCAATC
This sequence comes from Nymphaea colorata, assembly GCF_008831285.2. Lineage (NCBI taxonomy): Eukaryota > Viridiplantae > Streptophyta > Magnoliopsida > Nymphaeales > Nymphaeaceae > Nymphaea > Nymphaea colorata. The sequence goes on from NC_045148.1 coordinate 18,208,585, forward strand.
AAAATTTATTGGTGACATTACAGACTTATGATTCCATAAGTCCAACCCAAACGGATTATCATCTTTCTGTATTGTCTGCCAAAACATTCCATAATGAACACTCATCTTCATTTCTCTGTATTATTTGACATGACTCCATACAAGCAATATCCTTATGCTTCTTTGGCCTCCTATTTTCACATGCCATTTCACATAAATACTGAGCAAAAGAAGTACAAAAATATGTTAATAATAAAACAATGTTAATGACAATGTAAAACATCATATACTTAGCAGAAACGATCAAGACATAGAATTTCAGCGTGAACACTTCAGCCATCACAAATAAAATACCAATGCATACCACAGTATCTGACAAGTCAAGAAACCTACATAAGAAGACAAGCACCGAGGAACAACAAAGTAACGGTGTGAGGCCTATACGCCCATGCAGTCCAGGGATCAATATCATTCACATCAGTTGAATATTTTAGGTCACCATTTCCTTTAACTTTATCTCTTCTCACTGAGTAGGAACCATTGGCTTCCATTGGCAGCTCTCAGCAGTACACCCTACGGAGTCAATAGAAAGCATAATGTCAGGATGCAGCAGGTTACACAAAGCTTCAAAGAGAATTTTGTCTAGCAACTACAAGCTCTCCAATGAGACACCAAAAGTGATATTAGATGGAAAAGACATCAGTGATAGCTGACTTAGTACAACATCTTGAATAAACTACCTTTAAATTAGAGCATCAAGTGACACCAGAGTTGTGGGTATACATTGATTAACCATTATTTAGAATCTTGAAGCAACCATAAACAGAGCAACCCCATAGGTGAGCCATAGGCTGATAGGCAGTGAAGTGTAGATGTAGAGGAAAAGAATAGAAAAAAAAAGAAATAATCCCTTGGAAAAATATTTGCAATTTCAGTGATGCAGTCAAGTGGAAGAAATACTACATTTTTTCCTGCTGCTCAAATCAAGAGTTTGTCAAATTTTATTCTTCTTCACTGACCTACCTTTTCCTTTTGCAATTCCTTTTGATATTACCATCACTTCAGACATGTTTAAACTCCACCTTGTAATTTGAATTTCCGTTTCAGACAATTACCATATGAACGCTTGCTTAAGTGGATGAATTTCGGAATAAGTTACATCATTGTGAAACCAGCAGAAGATGCAACATGCTATGAAACTGGAGCCTTTTTCCTGCTCAGCAAGTTTGAACAGATTGGCGCCTTATAAGAAATTGAGTAACAAGAACAGAATAGCATGAGAACCCCATTTGCAAAGAGACAAAGACAGATGCATGTCCATTTTTTTTGTTTGTCTCTGCTATAATGTGAATTTGTCCCGCTTACACTGAAGGGGAAACAGAAGGGCATCCAGAATAACTTAAAAACATTACAACAAATCCATCCTGCTCAAGGATAACGACACATCTAAAACATAGATTATTTAACATATCGACAGAAAAGATCAAAGAAGCATTCACATTTTAGCATCAGGTTAATGTTCCTCATGCGCCTTCAAATTTTTCTTTTCTCAATTGCTTAAATGCCGAGCAAATTCACATGTAAAAAAGGGTTTCTGAATTTAAATTCAAAAAAATATTAAGAAAGATAGAAAAAGGTAAATTTGGCCTTTAGACGGTAAATACCTTAAATTGCCCTTGTTAATTGTTATAACCAAGAGGTCGAACACAAAGATTCATAGTCAAACTGCTTATGACACTGGTACATGACATCAACCAGCTAAACGAGTTACTCATGCATAAAATACACTGCTTAGCAGAAATTCAAGAAAGAAGAAGATGTTATTTGATAACCCGCCTTAGGACACTATGGATTGTGACATACCATGTCATCTGCTATGAAACGTACGTAAGATTATTCGTATTTTTCAGTTTATATTATTTATATTAAGAACCGATACAAAACCACCTAACAAAGGTTTTAAGAACATAAGAAGGAAAAATGTCTCGAACACTACCGTGTCCGCGTTTGTACAGTCTCCATGCAACAGGCTAAGGACAAGCAAGAAAAGACGAACTCTTCAACAGAAAATGGTTACGAAATCAAATCACCTCCTTAATCTGAAACGGAAACATCACTAAAACTGTGTTTCGATGAATTAAAAATTCTGAAATCCATCCATCTTCATAAGCCAGAAACGCCACCATCGCACTTAAAAATCTCAATAGAAAATGAACAAATTAAATGACATACGAGTTGTTGTTTAATTAAAATTAGCAAAAATCACATCCGCAATGAAGTTTATTACTGACAATCATAGAATGACCACTCAAACAAGAAGGGCCGATGGGATAACAAAAAAGAAACAAAGAGGCAATAACAATAACACGAAGAATTGTAGTTACAGATTATACGAACAAACATCAGCGGTACCACTCAACATATTGTCGAACAAAAAGAACATGAGATGCAATTTGGGTAGGGGAGAGAGAGAGAGAGAGAGAGAGAGAGAAGAACATGATAAGAATCCATTGGTATAATTCAGAGGAAACCCCTTGCCTTCTCTACACACGTCCAGAAGTCCGATCAGGTTGGATCCCCCAGCCGTCGGATGACCACCGCCACAGGACCTCCGCCTTGGAGCTTTCCAAGGTCCTCGAATGAAGAGGAAGAGAGAGCGAGTCTGCCTCTAACTCTGTTCCGCAGCAACAGAAAAAGAGAGAGAGAGAGAGAGAAACAGAAGGAGAGAGAGAGGAGCGTTAGCAGTTTAAAGAGTTTTGACCAACGTACAGGCCTTTTTAACCCCCTGGTTCTATTCACCGCCTCCTATCCCCCGGAGCTTCCTTATTAGTCAAATGCCCTCCTTTTTCCACTTTAATCACTGCTATGCCACTGACGGCGACTTCCGACTCCGCCGGTGGCGCACCAACCCGTTCTCCGCCCGTCTCTTCAACCTACATTTCTTAATTTATTTTTTTCACCGCGTTTGCTTTGATGGCGAAGGATGTCTCACCCGCTTCATATGACCACTTTTTAAGCAAAATTTACATGCACTTTTCTTATGCTTATTGTCTCTCACTAACTTTTCATTCATTCTTTCAAAATAAAACAAACATGGCACGCATGTACATCAAGCCCTGTACCCAAATCAAAATTAAAAAAAAGTCGGATCTAATAACTTTGATTTTGGTTGGTTTTCTAAAACTAATGAATGCTTTAATACTTGTAATTAAGCCTCCAAACAGGGATGTCAATTGATCATATTCAGATTTGAAGATCCAACTGACTTTTTTTTTAAAAAAAAACGTGAGATATGAAAAAAATTAACATCAATGAAGAAATCAAATCAAATTCAGATCTAGGAAATGATGTTCAATCGAATTCAGGTTCGTTGTTGAATAAATATCCGATCATACTCAGATATAAATACAAGTTTCAGTGTTTTAAACAAATTTCTTGCATTCAATATTCATATATTTTGATCCTCGAGAGGGATTGGTGCAAGATACGGGGCAAGGGTAGGTTAGTAGTTAATCTTTGTTTTTAGCTCTCATAGCATCAACTCCTTGTTGTGTAAAAGGAATGAGGGCATCAATATGTAAGTTGAAGCATAGCAGAGACATCACCTTGATGTATAGCTCACAGGCTCCGGCTCTAAGCCGAATATATAAGATGAAATACTCCTCTTGCTCACATGGAGTATTCGTACATTTTGAATGTAAATTATTAACACATCATAATGCAGTTCGGATGCACTTGTGTATTTAAAAGTGGTGTTTGGATTCGGATGAGAAAACAAAAGTTGAATTTGGATACATTATATACCTCTCTTTATGTACATTCAAATCAGAATATGTGAACATCCAATAAAATCAGATCCAATTTGTTAACATCCCTACCTCCAAATCCACATTCATAGATCTATGACCATCACCCTACATCGAAACAAAAGACCATGATTCTGTATGAGAAATGCAGGAATTCAAATTCAAGATCTCAGATCTCCTGTTTGGATGAACATAAGATCGAGAGTGGGCCATTCTAGATCCGGCATTCGGCGCCATGATTGAGGTTCTCGAATATACCATGATGGGAGTGATCCAACTTGAATGATCCACCTCTTGCTATGTATAAGTACCATATGCAGCTTGTTCCCTGGTATCATTATCCTCAGTAAAACAAGCAAATAGAAATCTTGCAAGTTTAGATCATGTAAGTTCAATCTAAATATGCTCTCTCTCTCTCTCTCTCTCTCTCTCTCTAGGTTCAGAAAAGAGAAAACATAGTTTTTTATTTTTTTACTAGAGGATCTTTCACTCATAAGGTTAGTAAGAAGGAGTTGAATGAAAGAAAGAATGGTTCCTTCTTTCTGACATCCACATTCGCATTATACTGCCATATGTTTGCCATGCTCACAAATGATTGTTCATTTGCATGTTGCATGGAAGTGCCAGTTCAATATATTTGACATATATAGTTTTTTTTTATTGACTCCTTTTGCCATTAATGTACTCCATATTCTAAATTATGCTTGGTATCTTGTTTTGGAGCTTGGAGATGCTATTTTGAAGTGAAAGGATGGATCAGCTCTCAGTGGTGGAACCAGATATGAGTTAAGAGAGGCATGCAGGGGTGATGAGGCGGTTTTTTTTTTTTTTTTTGGGGAGCTATTATATTTTTCAAATTTTTTACATTGTTCAAGTTAAATTTTTTGAAATTTGTCAGCAGATATAATTTTGTTTTTCAAATACTCGGCCATAGCTCTTGCAAGCCCCACCTTTGCTCCACCCCAGGGGACATGGGCCCATGCAACTTGTGCAAATATCCAAGAGCTAGCTTTCGCCCAACTATAATTTCACATATTTGTGTCTATGGCTTAGATTTCTAGTTCCGCCACTTAGGGTGGAGCCAAGGTAGGGCCCGCATAAACCTTGACCCTACCTTAAAATTTATTTTTTCAAAAAACTTACATGTAAATTTTTAAAAAAATTCACTTGTTTTATATAAAAATTTTGAAAAATGATATTTCGGCCTTAGTCAAAATTTAAAAACTTTAATTCAACCCATCTCATTAAAAGTTTCTGGCTCCGCGCCTGCCGCCACTACTGGCTAATTTATCTTACTGTACCTCCAAACAATTCCTTTGAAAAATTAATTAAGGTGAAAACAAAACCCTAGAAGCTTAAGAGCATTCACCTACACAAGTGCATGGAGGGTCCGCGGTTGCATTAGGACGTACTGCCAATTGTCCACTAGCGAGGGCCTCTAAGGCGCCACGATGGCGTTAGGACCTACGACCACTTGTCCGCTAGCAAGTAGTCCCTGTGCTAACCTCTTAAGTTCAAATTCAAATTAGGGTTTTCCCAACACATGTTGCTTACAGGGAACATATACAGTTGGCTAATTAATCATATTCACATTTAAATGAAGCCTTTTGGTTGGCAGCATGTACGTGTTTGTGTGAGCCATCTTCCTTCAAAGCAGTACCTTCACTACCTCCTATGGAAACAACAGACAATTTATGGTACATTCATTATGGGGCAGCTTAGTTAAAAGAAGATCGCTGTTCATGCATTTGAAGCTTCAAACGAAATTAATATGTCTCACTTGAAGAGAAAACCATGTGCCTGGGATAATTTTATTAAGCAATTATTTTTAGTTATAACTTTAATTAACAACTAAATAAGTTTTGACCTTTCAAAACAGTCTTCACCTTTTTCAGTTTAATATCAGAGTCAGCACTAATTTTTGATGGAAAATGACATTTTTTTATACAGTGAGTACTAATAGCATTTGTTTGTAAAGTAAACGTTGTAATTTATATTTAGACAACATGATAAATTGAAATAAGTCTAATTTTCACTGAAGATCTTCATGCATGGTAAATATTTTTACTTTTCTTTCCCTATGAGTCGGCTTTTGGAAAAACATAGGTACCACTTTTTTTCTTATGATCCAAGAAGGAGGACCACCACTATGGCTATATGACTTTGGCATTATTATCATTTTCACTTTTACTGCTACACGGAAAAGCCACTTCTGAATTCTCTTAGAACATGTTTGCTTGCCGCGGAAAAACAACGCGAATCTTAAATCCAGGGATTTGAGGTCCAACGTTCCCATCAAACTTCAACTCCTTGGTTGCAAAAAAGTAGTTGCTGAAATCCAAAGTTTGTTTAATCAAGGATTTCATGTTCTTTTTTATGAAAAATAACATACTTATCTTTAGAAGGCATTTTGATGTTCCAAAAATGTAGTTTTCCTGATACCAAACGCCCCGTTAAAATACAACTCTTCAAAACAGATACACCTTGTTTTCATAAACTGCATTTATAATTTAAGTACATATTGTATAATACAAACATACGGCGGCCGTGGCTCCGTGTTCTACTTTTACGTGGTCAATCATTGTCCCTACGAGAAGCGAGGGACGGAACGGGGTACGCTCTGAGGGCATTTTGGTAAAACGATCCTCGAAGAGGCCGGTACCTTAGGCGCACGCTTGAGCTGATGCAATTAAAAGTACGCCTGCATAGAATGCAGTGCTCGTGCGCAGGGTGACCTCATCAAGTCCGTGCATGTTCTGTTGTTGACGGAAATGCCCCTCTGAGGTCGCGACAAGTGGTGTTTGGCCGGGCAAACGGTTCTGCTCCCGTCCGGCCGTATCTTTGGGGATGCGTAATTACTGAAACTGGTTTTGGATTTGGATTTGGATTTAAATCTGGATGTTGCAAAAGAACTGATTCATAAGAGATTGATTCTGGTCTTGAACCCGGATCTATCATTTAAAAGGTTCTAAGTGGGACTATCAGTTAAAAACCCGAGATCCGAACATTTAGTGAATCGGATAATGAAGGTACGATCCGATCCGATCGGATGATGCGGCCCCTCGCCGGGTCCGATCACGTGTCCAAAGGCGGCAGTCAAAGAGATGCCCTGACAGGTGACGCCAGTCGCAGTATCAGGAAGACAAGACAAAACCTGTGTAAAAAAGAAAAAAAAAAGAACCGAAAAAGAAGGAAGAGACCAAAATGGGAAAAGGAAAAACTTTATCTTACCACGTACACGACAAAATCTGGTAAAATTCTCTGTTTAAGATTTTCTCACTCTCAGTTTTTATGTGAATGGATTCACCGCTGCTTGTGTGATGACATGGCTCGCGATTTTTCATTTATTTATAATTTTTAAATTTTTAAATTTAGTAGAATTTTTAATTTCTCAAAGAATTAACTTTTATAAACTATGATTTTGAGTGAGAAGAAGTTGTAGCGTCTTCAAGTCTAAAGCTACTTCAAGACTTGGATGATTTATAGTATACCTATCAACTAGAACGTCACACTTTCACTATTTTCAATCAATAGAAATAATACATATAGGAATCACACAAATGATTGGACTCTCACCATCCTACCAACTCAACCTGCTAAGCTACACCCCTTGAAGCTTTGTCCAATTGAAAGGTGTTTGATTCGTGTAGAATAAAACAAATGAAAGTGTTCATGGTGAAGAGGTGCCTGCAAATTTGGTTGGTCAAACCCATTGTCACAGAAAACATGTTTTATTCGATAAAAACACACATAAAACGTAAAAAGCAAGTCACGTCTTATAAGACGTGAAAAAACCATGTTTTAAAAAAACACCAAAAATTTAAAAACGTGTATAATATGCATTTTTTGAGTTTTTTCGTGTTTATTAATTTTTATTTTTTATAATTTTCAGAATTTATTAAATATTTTATTTTAAAAAAAATTCACCGAGATTTTCTCTTAGATATATAACTTTGTTGTATTATACCCAAGCGCATTCTTCTAACCAAATATGTTTTTGAGATTAGGGTTAGGGCTTATTTTGGATAGAGAAAAGGTGACAACTTTGGTTTGTTGGTAGAGGAGGGGTCATGGACCATTGGTGGTCGTACTAACTCATGTGCTATGGCACATGGTCATTCCTGCTTTGGATCAAAAACACTAGTACGTGGTCCACTAGTAAGTTCCCATTTTTGAGAACAAAGTGTTCCACCAGGTAAGTTTTTCCCATACTTTTCTGAACCAAATTTTAAAAATTTCTGGAACCAATTCGATTTGTTGTGCCTTCCAGATTCTACGATTATTACTTCGGCTGCAACTCTTACATCTCTTGTTCATCAAACTAAAAAGAAAAAAAAAAAAGGAAAAAAAAAGCGTTTTGAGATTCCATGTACCGTTGGCTTATTTATTAGAGGACAGACAGACAGAGGCAAGGTGTAAAAGCCTTCTGAGTAAAAAATGTCATAGTCAATGCCAGTGTGTTTCAAACTTAGTATAACTTCTATTAATTTATTGCCACAATGTTCTTCAGAAGTATTGAAGTGAAAGAATGAAATAATGCTGCGCCCACTTTCTTTGCTGTCATTTGTGCTGGACTCACAAGTTGCATAACATATATTATATATATATATATGTGTGTGTGTGTGATGAGAAGAAAACATAAAGACCATTTTTTACAAGAATTAATCATGAAGGCCCACAAGTTTTGCTGGACTGACCTGGCTGTGGAAGTAGCATAACAGATATATATATATATATATATATATATCTTCAAGTTGAAGGTTAAGTAACCCAGATTAGAAGGCAAAAGACTACAAAATGAAACATTTTTGTTATTTTTTAAAGCAACATGACATTCGCGATTGGTGACGGTGCAAATACACATGTGTTCAGTTGAAATATTTCTTGGATATTAGTGTCTACAATTATTGATCAAGGAATATGCTGTTTGTGTGGCTTAGAAGCGAACGTGTGCGGCAATTGGGTGAGGAAGAATATATCGGATCTCTCCTTAGTTATCAAGTCCACTGCTAGTCAGCATCACTATTGAACTACTTTCTGTGTTGGCCAGCTTTCAAAAACAGTTAACATGGTAAAGTTGAAGGAAGTTAAAGAATTCAGAAAACATACTGTGAATCTCTTGACATAATTTGGTAAGGTCTGCCTTCATATATCAAGCTCTAGCTTGGGCATAGATCTGTCGACAGTAGGAGTCGAACCGTGCCGGCTTGCAGAATGGATCGTATGGCCGGAGCCAAGATTTTTCGCAAGGGCGGGCCAAATGGGGAGTGGGTTTTGTGGATTGGATTTGGGTAGGGCCAAACTGAACTTATATTCAAAAGATACATTACTGAACTTATATTCAAAAAATACATTGAGACAAAAAAAAAATCAATTTTTACATTAGATTTTTTTAAAAAAAATTGGTTGGGGTGGGGCCATGGCCTAGGCAGGCCCCCCTCCCTCCGCCCCTGCCGGCTACGACTATGCCAACCCCCTTGGATCTACTGAACCCAAACCCTAATTTGCAGAAAATGGCGGACCTAAACTATTGTCTCTCCACAACAACCAAAAGGAAAGGAAGAAAGTTGGATCCTGCATGATATGCCCTCTTCTTTTCCTAAAATGGCCACTTTTAAAAAGTTAGCCGTTGAGCTAGATCTTGTAAACCCTAGTTCAATCATTTTAGCATGCATGTAATCTTTTCGCACACACTGGCTAAGATTTTGTTGGCTTTTCAATAAAAAACAACATATGGTTGAACCAGCACTAATGCACCTTTTTAGTGGCGCTTTTGCGCATTGTGTCCACTAAAGATGTCTTCTCATTACTTTTGACCCTATGGCTAAAGCCGATGTCATAAACGTTTTTCATGTTGTCCTCGTAACAAGGGCAGATTCAAGAGTTTCTGAGTAAGAGGCGCTAGTAATCAATTTAAAATTTTTAAAAGACATCAACATGTAAATGAAAAAAAAAGCCTTGAAATACCAATATAAAATAAATACTTTGTGTATGCCACGTTTCAGAGTTTTTAAAGGTGCGGTTTTCCTAGGGTATAATTCAGTGAGCTTGAAACAAAGAAAAATATGGAAAAATATGGTAATTTTTTAAAAATTAAAAGAAAAAATAAAAAATAAGGAAAAAATAAAATAAGTGAGAAACGAATAACACAAGCATCAAAAGAAAAGTAGATTTACAACAAATAAAAAATAAAAAAAACTGTTTGACATTAAAAAATAAAAATTAATAAAAAGTAAAAAAAAAAGCTTTAAAAACCCATTTTTAGTTATTAAAGTTTTTTTTTCAAAAAAACATGTTTTTCCGCTTTTAAAGTTTTTTTTTCAAAACAACATGTTTTTTCGCTTTTAAAGTTTTTTTCAAAGCATTTTTTTTAGTTTTAAACGGCAATTTAATTTATCACATTTTAAAAAAAAAAGCGTTTTTTGGGACTGTGGTGTATGTCCGCCCACACATTGCCTACACCTGCCTCCGCTCCTGCCATGTAGGGGTTGGTGGTCAAGATTCACCCCCAAAGGAAGGTTTATTTCTGAATGATTTTTCAGAAGGCTACATGTAAAACGCATGGCAGACAAAGTTTTATCTGGATAACTTGTCTTCACTTTGAAGGTGAAATAGCTTTATCTTTTTCAGGTACATTTTTCTACAGCATTTAATCAGGCTGAACTCTGTTCATTGTTCTTTTTAAAGCTTTTGTCTTCCGGACTCCTCTGAGCATTCATTTCTCTATAGTGAGGGCCATTCTTGAGACAATAGTTACTTTCTTTTGCATCTGAGAAGTTACTCTCCAGTACGTACGTTTGCCTAGTCATTAACAGTTGCAGTACAGTTACACTGGCAGGTGATTTAAAAGATCCAAGTGCACCTGCCATTTGAATAGGGTTTGAAAGAATCTGAAATAGGACACTTGCTGGGCAGGAAAGATTTTTCTTCTAATTCATCAAATGAGTGAGAAATAATGTGCCTACTTTGCATATTAATGTAAAGTCATATGCATTTTCTCAGCTACAACAAGCAATAATGCACTTTCATTTATCTGTGATGTTGAATTTTGTACCTCTGTCATATAAAGTTCTTGATATTAATGAAATTACCATTAACTTCCGCTCTCATTGTCATCGAATTCTCCATTATTGCAAATGAGCAGTCCATTTTCCACAACTGGATTCAACAAGTGCACATGCATCTTTCATGCCGCTCGTCTTTGAAGTCCCTGATGACCATAAGGTGCTGCACTCTGTGATAGCTATGTGCTGAAAATGAAATTTCTTCCTATTTTTGATCATAAAATCTCAAGTTGGTCATCATCCAGATTTCAATTATTCGTTGACATCTCCATAAATGCTGCAACTGAATAGATCACTTTATAACAAAATGTGCAGAAATTTGTAAGTTAAAACTGAACCAGGGATAAGGACAGCTGATAATTGGTTCTCTGCCTTCCTGTTTGCAGGTCAATCTGATAAGAGGTGAAGATGAGGCTTTCAGTAACTTCGAAATTCATTAGTCGACAAACGTATCTGGAATGAACAGGCGGCCTGTTTGCAGGTCAATCTGATACTCGGTGCAACTCCAGAAAAGGATGTCAACCACATCTCTTGAAGTGTACATTGATGTTGCATATAAAATTTTATGAACTGTATATCGGACAAAATATATAGTAAAAAGAAAAAGAATAAGACCTTTAAAGAGGCACCAAAACTAGCCTTTCTTTGTCCATTTCATGCAAGTACAAGACTTTCTAATTCCATCTCCAACTAAACTTTTTGTTTTATAAGTTTGACATATTTACAGAAACAGAAGAAAGGGGCTTTTATCACTCAAGGCATCATGTTCAGCACCCAAGGAATAAGCTTTTGTCAAAATTACAACTTGACTTGACAACAGTGGGTCCATCCTGAGAGGTTGGCTGACGACCCTCAAGTTGGAGGTAAAAAGTTCAAAATCCAGGAGACACCTAAAATCTTAGGGCTGTGTACTTTCACCTAAATATAGATAGCAAAAGAGTAGCAGATTTATATGACGCGTGTGAATATAGAATCACGCTCCACCAATGTCAGAAAGTTGACACTATGGTGACCACACTGCCTCTGCTGGCGACGGCAATATACATGTTCCTGGAAGAATAACGTTTCTGAATCGTATTTGATCTCATAACCAGAGAGTGATGCAAGCCTGAAATTTGCTTTCGGAGGGCCATGTAGGTGACAGCACAACCTGACTGCATCAACTCATCCGGCTTCTGCTTGCTCCTTGATGTGCTTTCACCAATGTTGAAGCCCATAAATACCAGCCAGGTAAATGGTGGGTCAAATATTTACTTCAGTAGAAAGGATCTCAACCTCAGTCTGCTTCTGCTGCCACCTCTGCCTTGCTCTTGCAAGCGGATCAGAGATGAAGGCCCTCTTGAAGCTTCCATATAAATTCAGAGGACCAAGTACAGGCTATGAAGCAAGATTTTGAGATTACTATAAGGAGTCCCGGAAGTTCATGCTCTTCTCCTTTTATCTTTTTTCAGCAGCGTGGATGCACTCCTAATATTTTGATGAGAATTAGCCATTCCACCATCAGTCAGCCAACGCAACGCTTCATTAGCTGCATCTTTCTCTGCAAGTCTTTTGTTCTGACATGGACTTCCCATGAACTGCATACCGCCAATCTCAACCACAGCTCTGTACTGGTAGTTCTTTAATTGCTTCGTTCGATAAGTTGGTGGGCCATGTCCTGCTCTTACAACCAATGTTTGCAACTGATTCTTAGAATTATCGCCTCCTGAACCAGGCTTTGGAAGCAACGATTTCACCGATTTTTGAGGTTTTAAAACTTGACGTCCAAAAACAAATTTCCCTTCACACAGGTCTTCTGATAGCAGCAACCTAACTGCAGATATAAGACTCTCGTAGACATGAAAATCCATTTTTGGGTTCAGAAGCTGTACCATAGGCATTAAAAGTAGTCAATAACATGGTCATCAGATACAATGCTGGAGCGGAAATAGCAACTGCTTAACGGTTCAGAAAAATGCACCTTTTTATGGATCAGTTCTTCCAGCTCGTTCTTTAGAGAAACATATGTATCTGCAAGGACAGGCTTCATGAAGAATTCCAAGTAACCATCCAACATTTTCAAGTGCCCATCCTGCAAAGAAAGGGTGAGAAAAAAGGTAAAGGAAAATGAAAAGCTTTTATTTCCTGTGGTAAAAAATGGCACAGATATAAACTCACAACTTCACCACGAGAAACATGACCCCCAAACAGCAGCAGTGTAGAATCAGAGATTGCTGTTGAATCACGAAGGAACACTGTGTTTACTTTCACTTTCTCATTGAAAACTAGCCATGGATATGGAATTCTTAGTTCTCGGCCATTGACTGAATTCTGCAACAAATGAAAGGTTTAAAAAACAACATATTCTGGTGAAACTTGATCTTGCACAAGTAGTCAAATCATGCATATGAGACAGAAACACAATTAACTCACAGAGTACAGCAGGACTTGACCATCCTCCATTGTCTTCATAGCAATTGATTTTTCCTTATTCTGTAAACACATTGATGGTGGGCCACACTCCACAGATTAGATAAAGATGCCCTCTAGTTGAAACTTGACATTCATCAACCAACAGAAGGAAAAAAAAAAAACAAGAATACCAACATGTAAAAGAATGAACAAAATTCGAATACCAAGATTTCAAAAATAAATAAATACTACAATCTACAGAATAATGATTAACCACCATAGCTACATCAACATTCCTCGGCTAGTATATTGCCAGAACTGTGAAAGAGGTGTCATGCTTAGGCCAGCAGATAAACTTTCAAAACAAAAAGAAAGACTCCAGGAAGGGTTTAATGTTGGCTTGAAAAGATGACATTCCATTCCTTTATATCCTATACTGTACTTGGGAGGCATGCTTACCACAACCGAACAAACTCCAGGATATAAACCAGCACATATAACCGATCGAACGAGATACTCATCGCAGCTCCACATATTGCATTCATCAGCATTATCATCAACTAAGCCTGTATCCTTCAGTAGGCAAAAGAATTGCCTCCGAAGAGAATCAATAGCTTTCATAGTTTGAGCTGAAAGAAAGTTCCTCCAACAGTACTCATAACCTGCACCTTCTCTCTCAGCATTTCTCCACCCATCGTATGCTCGAACCAGTGCAAGATGATCACTGTAATCCTTAGCAGAGAACTGGGATTTTGCAGACTCAGCAAGCTGAAAGAAAAGAGAATTGCAACCAACACTTTCCATAAGAAACAAAAAATAAAGGGCCAAGGCGTAAACATTAACACCAATATTATAATAAAGAAACAACAGAAAAGCCAAAATTAACTAAGGCATGCATAAAAATACAGAGAATTCCATATTAACAAGAAGCACTAGACACATCTAGTAATAGTTCTAAAGATTTTTATATTTCAAAGGTAGATTGCAAAGATGCTTCACACATGCCTTGATAGATCTTAAATTGTAAATCCTCAACCTATGTGCTCACAGATGATAGTCAAAGCTCTTGGATTCCCATGTAGTGAGACAGTGAAAAATAATAACTTCATGGAGAAACACTATCAACTCACAAATACACAAAGCTTAAGAAACCTTTAATCATGTTCTCATACTAGGTCACTAAAACGGGGATGCAGAAAATTTACTAAATCAATGAAGTTTGATTTTGAGTAAAAGTTACTTTAAAAGGCAGAAAAAAATATGACCCAATGAAAAATAACGTAGATAGTAATACATGTAAGAAAAGGCAAACTCAAGGAAGATCTAGACAAAAATATGACCCAATCTAAAATGATGTGAATAGCAATACATGGTAAAAAACTTGAGGAAGATCAACTATTTCTTAACTTCTCTTGGACGAGAGGAAAGCTTCAGATGCACTAATTAAGAAAATTGTGTAACACTTACGAATCCAAGTTCTAAAGGATTCTATATAGCAAAAGAATCTAATTGAATTCTTAAACAGCATCACAAGCAGCTATGCATGGACAGATCAATCCATCTAAAACAATCCTTATTCAATTTTATTAGAAGTACCCAACCTTTTTCACATCTAAAGCAATTGCTATCAGCCTATTGTCCCTTGAGAGTTGAGATGGACAAGGACATTTTGGTAAAGAGAATTAAAAATTATTAATTTGCAAAAGAGGACGTAAAGATCCTACATAGAATGGCATGATCTAAACTTGCCAGTTCCCACCATCAGCATTCAGCAATTTGATGGGTCTGCCCTTCAAAAACCTGAGCCCTATGAAGGGCAGATAGCAGAGCTTCAGATTTTTGAAGTTTATGCTGCCCCTGTACCTCTCAACAGACATTACTGCAACACCAACATAATATGTCCAAGATATTGGTGGATTCAGGAGCAGCCATCAACACTCTCCCCCAAAAGACATTTAAGCACCTGCAATGAACTGACTTCTTTTATCCTTGAAAATAAAAGTATAGTGCATTGGAAGGGTCACAAACCAAGCTATTCAATAAGTCCTAATGTCAGCAATCTTAACTCTATCAGATTGTTTGACTGAGAAAATTGGTGAAAGAACAAGTAGTAAAAGATACCCTTTTTTGGGAAACAACTTTCTCAAGGTTGGTAGATGTTTGAGTGGAAATGATACAAAAACGCCTCAAGAACATAAGTGGGGTCTGACCTGAGTCTTGTGAATCTAACATATATTTTCACGGCAAATGGAGAACACATGTCAGTCAGAGTCGGTGGCAGGTTTCAGCCTTTTCATAGCTTTGAACTGGAGTAGCCTTTTTATTACTTTTTCTATCTTTACCAAGTACCAGCAAAATTTCTTCTCAAAAGAACCCCTGATCAATTTAAAAATCAAATTTGAACTGATGGATTCAGGCATAGACAAAGTTCATGAGCCTGCGTCCAGATATACATATATATAACACAATGGTTAGTCCCATCAACGCATGTCTTGCACTGGCTCTTCCCAGACAATGATCAAACCCATATTCACCCAATGGATACAGCCCCTGTCAACAGAACAGCACCCCCCCCCCCTCTTTTTCCCCGCGCCCCTCAAACGAAAAGGAAAAACAAAAAAGAAAAAAAAGGAAAAACAGAGATACATGTCCACAGGTGAAGAGAAAACAAGAGGGCACCCAAAATTATAAACATATATATGTATGTGTTTAAAAAACTATACTTACATCCTTCTTATCAAATGGTGTTAGAAAAGGATCCCGAACACTTAAGCCAGCTACAACAGTCAAAATAGGATCAAGGCATTTGAACATAGACCCCAAAATAATCATCTTTCCGAGTTTTGGTTCCACGGGAAGCATTGACAAGTAACGTCCTGTTCATTTTGCATCAGAAGATACATAAAAAAACCATAAAACTATAATAGCATTCAAGAATTTCAAAAAACAAAAGTTCAACTAAAAAAAAAACAATATCAAAGTTTGCATGCATACCAAGAATAGTCAAGTTTTCCTTCTGATCCAAAGCTCCAATAATCTTCAAGTAATCAACAGCATTTTGAACCTTAAGAATGACAAAAAAATGTGAGCTAGAAGAAAGGATTTTGATTTTTTCGAAGACATGAAGGTGTAAAAAAACGTGAGGAATAAAATCATTTAGGGAGAAACTAAAAATTATGCTAAGAATGGTGCAGGATGCTGGTACAAAGCGGGTGCGGCTATATATATATATATATATATATATATATATATACACGTAATGTGTTTGAGAAAAAGTTGAAAGTAAAGAAAAATTTAAATAAGAGGTTTTTTTATTGTAATAAAATAAGATTATGAAAAATTTAAAAAGAATGAGACTCCTTTTGGAAATAAAACATGCAAGAAAATGGAAAAGGGTTTACAAAAACCCTAATCGATTTTCATTTTATCTACAACCCCGCCGTCATCCTCTTCTTCCCTCTTCCTCCTCCCTCCTCCTCTTTCTTCCTCCTCCTCCCTCCTCTTCCTTTTTCCTCATGTCCAGACTCAACATTCATGCGGTTGAACTTTCTGCCTCCTGTCAAAGGTGGTCATTGAATCTACCGCTCGAGAAATCTCTGTTGGGCATCAGCATTGGGGCGAGAAGAGGAGCAGAGCCCCTCATGCAGGTGAAGACATGAAATAAGGGTTTCCGGTAAGCCCTAAAACTTTAGCATTGTGCTTTTAAAAAAAATAATAAATAAACAAAACGAAGACAAAATTGTCCTCGATGCATGATGACCACACACACTCATTGTTGACCTGATATTGACCTCAGTCGGATACGCTCTGAGAAAAAGATAACATTAAACAGGTGTAGTTCAGTGCACCGACACACACTGAATGCACCACTCGTTGCACCCTTTTGAAGAACCCCCATGACAGAGAAATTATGTAGTCACAAGTGTTAGGCAGTGGACCTACAAAATGGAGTAGGCAGTGCCTAGGCTGCGACCTAGGCAAGCCAAAAGTGGTGAAGGGAAGAAAGAAAATAAGAAAATAAAGAAGAGAAAAAAGGGAAGGAAAAGAGAAGAGAAATGGAGAAGAACTTTTTAAGACCCTGTTTAAAATTGAGCGCCAGGTATGAATACAACAATTTAGTCGAAAAGGTGGCTGCCCATGGTGTAGGCAAGCTTTTAGCAATATAGCTGAAAAAAATGGCAAGCAATTGGAAGTCTTTGAAAATCTTCAATAACAATAGGCTCTGTAACTGATTAGGTTAATTACATAAACTACTTACAGAGAGTGGTTCTGGTGGTTGTAAAGCCTTTGACAGGAATTCTGTAATGCCACCCAGCTGGAGACTTTTTATTTGAAGGCATAAAGATTGTAATGGTGTTCTCAAAAGCTCTGGTAATTGGTACTCTGCAAAAGCATCATAAACACATCGTGGATACAGATGGTAACATTCACCAGGCTGAACACGACCAGCTCTTCCTCTTCTCTGGTAAAAAAGATAGCAGTATAGTGGGGTTAATGTAACAATAACAAAGTAGCATCATAGGAGAAGGTCAAAAACTTGAACGTATATTTACTTTACAAGTTGAAAGTGAATATGGTGCTCTTCAATTCTGTTTATGTTTATAATAATCTAAGAGATTAGAGAAAAGATATCAGAGAGCAGTCTTGTTACTATGCCTAGCCAAGGTGCACCTGATCAGCCTAGCCCAGATCTAAGCTACTTGGTATTTCACAACTCCTAGGCGACCGCTTATGCAGACTACAGATATATAGATATACACAGACATATTTTAAAGTCACAAACACAAACAGAAATATAATCTGTGCCTTTTCCTTTTTTCCTCTTTTCGCTGTTCTTATTGTTCCTACGTTTCTTTTATTTTTACACATCATGTAATACATACTTAGCTAGTTATATATGAACATGATTCCCATCTACTAATAGTCTTCTTAGTCTGAAATATGTAGCATACTACATATTATTTAATACATACCATACGTATTAAATAGCAAATATTAGTCAATGTACTACACTTCAACTAACATGTTTAATGCATATATATGGTGTGGACTTTAGTGTAAATATGTTATTCTTCATATATAAATTATTCTCTTATATGTGTGTGTGTCTGTATATATATATATATATATATATATTCTTTTGTACTTTGTAGTACTTAATGCGTCTAGTGAATCAAGGCTCAAAGGTCAGCTAATCGCTTCTGCTGCACCTAGTTCTTTTAACAATATAGGCAGACTAGACCTTCCAATACAGCCCCAAAAAAAAAAACCCCAAACAGATAAAAATAAAGCTCAAATTGTGGTGAACTCGGGTTAAAAAATTTCTCAACCAACATGGTATATAAAACCCTAGAGGGGAATGTAAATTAAATGGATTACAATTCACAACACAAAATTCAATCACAGAAAGCAAGTGCAGGGAGTAAGGGAAACCAAATGTGACAAAAGCAAATATGACCGAAGAATCTCAGGAAGAACATAAATGCTGGCATAGTTCTCTGTATTATCATCTGAAATATTTATAGGGAATGTAAATTTGTTATCTGTTCAAAGTGTGCATATAATGAATGAAAAATGACCAGCTTGGGCAAACACCACAAACTCCTTTAGCTATGACGTTGCTAACAAAAATATGCAAATTGATTATAAAAAACTGCATATTTGCAATGCTGCCGAGGCTGATCTGAGGAGCACACTAAAAATAAGTAAACTGAACCCTGTTGCCTTACCTGACGGGCAGAAGCTTTTGAGATCCAAGATGGAAGCAAGCATGGAGTATTATTCAATGCATCATAAGAAGTCTCCTTCGCTTTTCCACAGTCAACAACAAAAACTACATCGTTGATTGTAATACTGGTCTCAGCCATGTTAGTGGCCAGAACTATTTTTCTCACACCATCTTCTGGCCTATCAAAAATCAACCTCTGCACAAAGAGAAAAAAACAAGGAAAAAATTAATATTGGTGAAGACACTCAAAAAAAAAAATCTAGGAAATTCAATTAGTAATTAACCCGCTCTCTCTAAAGTTTAATTGTGTATCAATTGATAAAATTACATTTGATATTGTGCAATAGTAGCAAAAGCAAGCAACAAGCACCAAGAAAACTATAGCTGCACGATCAGGTCATCTCATGCTTTATTTGGGAGACGTAAATGAGAGAGGAGAGATGATTTGAGGTCTTTTATGAGTACTTCACATCTTCCACCCAGTCAGAGCATGGACTTGGAAGTTAACTGGAGTGGAAACAGGCCCTTTCAGCTACTATATGAAAAATTGAAAGGTTACTATTGTTCTCTCAAGTCCATCTGCCATCTCTACTGTCATCTTCATTCTTCCAAGATTTCTGTCTCCATTTCGGCTAAAGGGCTTAGTACACAGAATGGAAGAGAAAAGAAGAAAGAGTCACCTGCTCTGTACTAGCCATAGATCCATGGCATGCAAGTAGAAGTACTTTGCTACGATCTCCAAGGAGAGGATGAGCCTGAAGCTGTTCCTTGAGAGTATTAATGTCATCCCAACCCGTCATGAATACCAAAATTGCACCGGGTCTTTCATTTTTGCAGATATGACATAGCACACTTTCAATGAGGTTAAAACCTATAGAATCAGGATTCCAACATGACAAGGCCTCTCGCACTCTAAAGCTGTATTTCTTGAAGTCAGCTGTCTCTAACGCATCCTGTCAAGTTAAAATACAGTAAAGATAACAAATAAAAAAGATCCCAAATAATCATCCAATGAGATGAAGTCAGCAAAGATCAATAGCATCGTATAATATATACCTCAACAAGAGCAGTGATTTGACTCTTTCTCTTCCTAAGAGCTTGTTGTTGCATTTTCCACTTCCTTTCTTGTCCGTAATCATCTATCTGATTATATGGAGTCAAATAGTAGCCAGTAGTCTCAAGAATATTCTCCAAGAAATGGGCACGAACAGGATGAGTGAATCCCTGACATTGCGCAACAAATCTTTGCAGCTCAAGAATTGAAGAAAAAAGTACCTCAAGCTAAAATGCCTCAAATAAATGCTCTTAAAAATAAAAAGAAACTGAAGCACATGACACCACCTTTTACGTGTTTTTTCATGTCATTCTAAAGACAAGTTATAACAACTATAAATCCCTAGTCGTTAAAGATCAATTTGTAACCTGAACTGATTCAGTTCCAAGCATAGACTGTGCATGCTACCAACATATTGTTCACCTGCTTCTTCAGATCCAAGCTGAGTTTACATAATCATTACAACATAGAATGTATCAACCAAAACAGAAGAGGCAGCTAGGGTTGGTAGACATCAAACCCTTTAGCATAAAAGTGCTACATCATTAATCATCCGACTACTCCAGGAAGTCAAACTTCTTGAAGGATCAGTTCACTCCTTTTAGACTTTTGCACTTCAAAACAGTCAGTTCTCCATTACACAACTCCACAAGGACATGTTTGAAGAATGGTAATGCTGATGCCTCAACTTTGTTTTCTATAAATAGAGGCCAGATCTTTCTCATACACATGCCATCCATTTGTTTTTTATGGCACTTATAACACATGAAAGAAGACCACTAACTCTTACAGTGTTGCATCCAATAGAATCAATATAACTCAAACATACTGCTGACAGCTTCTGCAGAACAAAAAGCACTAAGGTTCATCACATCAACTTACAGGAATATGCAGCATTGGAGCCTTGCCAAAGTAGGCCGAAAAGAGTTCTGCATTGAGAGTTGCGCTCATCAAAATCAACCTTAGTTCAGGTCTGCGAGGCAGCAATTCTTTCAAGACAATGAGCAGGAAGTCTGATGGCAGAACAAATTACTGTAAGTTTGCAAGTTTTCACTACTTTAAAACTCTAACTCAAATGAATAGATAACTCTACCTTCATTCATCCCACGTTCATGGATCTCATCAACAATAACATGACTTACACCTTTGAGATTTCGATCAACAAGCAGTCTCCTCAGAAGAACACCAGTAGTGCAGAAAAGTAGGCGAGTGTCCCTTCCTCTTGCACCCTCCAAACGAACCTTATAACCAACCTGGGGGCAAAAACAGATATAATGAACTGACTAATTGATGTAGAATCCTTAAATAACAGGTGTGAGTAACTCACAGATTCACCCAACTTCTCTCCTCTCTCAGCGGCAACCCTTTCAGAAACAGCCATTGCAGAAATACGTCTAGGCTGGGTACAGATAATGTTGCATGTTGCTCCACGGGCAGCATCTATTTCTGATTCCAAAATGTACTGTGGAAGCTGTGTAGTCTTACCGCACCCAGTTTCACCAGAAACCACAATAACCTGTCAAATGAGCAAAGTCGTTACAAACTTGTGCAGCTTAAGGCATGAAGAATGTAATAATTACAGGACCAACCATAAAATAAAGAAAAAGGAGACCCAAAGAAGTCAGTATGCTCCCAACTGCTTCAGAGCTATTTAACAGCGTTAAATCTCAAAAATAGTAAGAATCATCATAAAAAACAACCATAAAATCATATTATGATGATTATGGTATCACAATGGAAGCTGCAAATTAGAGCAACAAGATGCATGACTACAAGAGTCTAATTCTGCTGATCTCCCTATTTATGACATATTGTTTTCCTCTTGCTTCCTCGTATAATCATCATGCACTGTGACAAGAAGCACAGCCTTAGGTACTGCAAAGCTTGCTGGGAAGGTACAGAGTTAAGCCCCATAAACAGGGAGCTTTTGTGCAAAATATGAGTAACATTTTTAATATATAGGCTTCATTTTCATCCCTTATGTAGGTGCTTAGCTTTCTAATGATAAAATAGGCTAGATTCTAATCGAGTTCAGTGCTTGTAATAATGCAGAGAGAAGGAACTCTTTTTAAATCTATATCGAATTTTAACTTGATAATTTAGCTATAAAACCATATCCTTTTTATGGGTCTGATCAAGTTGCTTGCTTCTTCTTATCCCAGGACGTATCCTCCTAACATAACCAAAGCAGACCTTCAATCTTCTAGAGAACCTGGCTGATCAGCATTTACATACACCTCAACATTAAAGCAACCATGATCAGCAAAATTTTTTTTTTTACTTTATGTCGAACGTCTCAAAACAAGGTGTGCTTCAATGCTATAAAAGAGAAACCGCATGCGAACTGTCATAAAAATAATTCTCATAGAAACAAGTGGTACCAAGTCTAGTTTTAGTAAAATAGCAAGTAAACATATGTGAAAACTAGGGCTCCATTACTAGGCAGCACGTCTATGTACCTAATCAGGTGTCTACCCCTTATTGCAACCATATGGAATAGAAACATACATACGTTTAACTATTCATATTTCATGTTAGAAGCCTCTTCCAAACCATTAATAGAGACTAAAAACTTGTACTTCAGGAGACATAACATGCAATTTATAGAGTAATGTGTATCCTTACATCTACATGAAAGCAGCAAAATTAATGAAGGAACAGAAGCAAGTTAAAATACAAATCAGACCTGATTCTGAGAAATGGCACTTAGTAATGTATCTCTTTCCTTGTAAACAGGAAGGCTTCTCCGAAACTCTTGAATTTTTTGGCCTTCAGGCGATTCCTTCAGAACAGCCATAACTCATTAAGCACATGAATGCAAAATTCTAGGATTACCATGTCTCACATGTAAACAAAGAAAGGTATCAGTTTATTGTAATTGTTAAATTTGAAAGAAAAAAAAAATCCATTGCTTGACATAAAAGCATGCCACCAAGATGCATCGAACTGCCAAGATGGTAAAGAAGGCTTCACTAGATTTACAAGTTAGGACCATCAATAATGCATGAATAGTCAGGATTCCCTAGATTTAAGACCATCATAATGCATAATAGCCATGGCAAAGAGATTAAGAATTAGGTCAGAATTCTTTAAGATTTTTAATACTAACGTGTGCAAAATACACAGAAATCCTAATAACAAAAAATTGGGATAAACAACCTTATAGAATAGCCTACTTATTTTACATTAGCCTACTTATTTTACATCCCAAAAAATGCTTCATAAACCTCGACTCTGTTAGATTTGATCCAAGCTCAAGATTCTCTTATTTTGAAATCCATGTATTCAAAATCAGACTCCTCCCTGGATCTCAGGTCAGACCATTTTCACAATGTAAAGGTAGCTAAGATGGGCCTTAGGCCTGATCTAAGCTCCTTCGCGAGTTGAACAATGGATTTTGCTGTCCATCTCTTCCCCATGGAAAAAGCTACATACATCATATCTATGGAGTCAAAATTTCCTGCCATCAAACCCATCTATGTCAATTTCTATTCAAAGTTAACCTTTTCATTGTCTAAACTCTAAAGGAACCTAACAGATATGATTTTAATGGGAAATATGCAAATCTTTAAAGATGAAAGCATTACCTTCCTTTCGTAAAGTCTAAGGAGTTGTTAAGCAATTTGAATTAGCATACTGAGACATGCAGGACTCTACGCCTGTTTCCATTCAAGGAGGATTGGTACATTATGTCATTTTTCTTCGACAATTTATACAATATATTCAGAAGCCTACTCGTTTATCCTGAAGCTTCTCAATTTATGAAATTTTCATGATCTAGTCCAAAAATCAAGTTTAGATGCAAATAATTTTTTATGCACAAACTCAGGAGAAGATACGTTTTCTTAGATCATTTAAAAACATCTTGATCATCACCTATAGAAGAGGGAAATGGAATCAAAAGAAATCAGTTCTAATCACTCATCAAAAAAATCTTAGTCATGCATGAACGAGCAAAGAGGTTAAGGAAGCTGAAACATAAGAACCTACTCATTCCTGACTTTGTTCCTGAAAAATTATCATTGAAGCTACCCGTACTGTTGCCAGTTAACATGGCTACAGCAGGTTATGTCATGTCATAAGCCATTCATCCTCATGTATGGTGGTTTCATGATCCATGCACATCAGAAGGCCAAAACTGACCAGGTGCTGTACTAAAACATGCATTAGATTGCTTCGAGTTGCTATGTTAGAAACTGGAACCTGCAAACAGTTGCATGGTGGTGCCACTTTCATTTGCATTTGTGTGAACAGATGGACACAATGAAACGAAAAATAGACAGTAAGAGCATAAAATGGCATGAAATACAAGAAAACACGTTCTTACAGGTTCACACGTTGGTTTCATGCTTCTTGAGATGGTACTATTTGTTTGGTGAAACATACCTGCCATTCTTGCTGCTGGTTCCGAAGTTGCAAACTTTTCCGCCTCAAGATATTTTCCATGATCGCATTTACAGGTTTCTGGGTCTCTTGTTGATCAAAGAACCCATCCCCACTCCCTTCTGGACTAGTGATGGAGTGTCCATTTGAGATAGAAAGATTGGACAAATCCACTACGCTTCTAGGCTTTTGAGCAAGAAATCGTTGGAGTAAACTATCCACTTTTCTTTGCAAAATAGGGGAGATGTTAACCTGTTAAGCTAACACTGATTAGTCGCCATGTAAAAGAGTTTTGCCTATGACAACAAGCAGAAAATTTCATTTTTATTCACTGGTAAGCATTTACCTCTCTTTGTGGTCGTTTATCATCAAGATCAGCCCTGTAGTTTGGCAATGGAACTTTACTCACCACAACCACTCTTGAATACTGACGGCTGCCATGTTTTCAGTCCTTGAGAATTCAGTTGTACATCAAAATGAACAGAAAACGAGTCAATAGCAAAACATACCTATACAAACCCATTCTAGCGGCCAGAACGGCAATCTGCTCATAGTCCCTTCTATCTTTTCTCTCTCTGGACGCTATCTCCTGATCATCCTTATTTCTTAGCAGCATGGACAGTTTCCACTTCCAGTCATCAACATTATCAAGAGTTGATGATTGCCCCTATTTGAATTTCACAAGAGAGTAGGAAAACGTAAATGTGGATGCACCAACTTTTTGGAACAAGATTTTACATCAAGGCATGTAATATGAACATAGAAAGCAGATTCATTTGTCCTTTCGCAATAGACAAATCTAACAATTTAACATATCTGTTCGAAAATCATCACCCAAATACAGACAAACATTACTTACGAGAAATGACCACAAGCTTATTATAGAAAACAATTTCACGAAATTTTGAGAAAATACTAAGATATGTACGTAGACTTGTAACTATTTGTATAAGTAAGAATGTGCGTGTGACTGTGTCCACCACGCGATCATATGTCCATGTGCCTGCACGGGGTGTGCACATCAAGAAATGCCTTCTCAACCAAGAGCTCATGAAGGCAATAAAATTTGACAAACCACAGTTTCAGAAACGTTCCCCTGGTGAAACCCAATGCCAATTTAATTGTGAATTGAGGCAACTGATTCTTCTCCCGAAATTTCCCGCGATGCATAAACCAATTCCTGCATAGAAAGCAGGAACCCGGAAGGAAATGAAACAATTCAAGCAATACCTGACTGAGACAACGATCGAAGAAACATTGAGCGTCGACAATGGCGGTCCAGTGCATAGATAAAACAGGCAACGAAGCCCAAGTAGCTTGCTTACCTTACTGGACTCGACTTCAACATCAGAATCATCCTCCGAGTACTCGTCGAAAGCAAAGCGGCCGTACTTCGAACTAGGCTGAATCGAAGAGAAAGAAGAATTGGCGGGACAGAATAGCCCATCGCTCTGTCTAGGATCGAGAACTCGCGAGCGAGTGGAGACTGTGGAAGGGGAGGAGGAGGACGAGGAGGCGGCGACGACGCCGCGAAGGCGAGAGGCCGGACACAAACAGTAGAAGGAACGCCAGCGCTGATGAAGTGGGCAGTCCTTCAACGGCAAGAAATGGAGGGTAGGAGTGGTAAGAGACATGGCGAGAAGCCTGGGTCGGCCTCCTCCAACGGCCCTGCAGAGGAAAAGGCTGGAGAAGGGCATGTTCAGCGGAGGCGGAAAGAGGTCGGCATGGGCCAAGCTGACAGACACACCGAGAAAGAGAATGAGAGAGAGAGGAAGAACCACCGTCTCTCTCTCTCTCTCTCTCTCTCTACTGTGTGTGGCGGGGAAACTGGCGGTTCACGTCCATACAAAACCCTAGAGGGGAAGCTCAACAGTAGAAAGAGAAACAGACAGTGGCCACTCGTAAGGTTAAGCCGAAGAAGAGTTCGAATGAGTCTGCGGTCTTCAAGCTCGGCTCGTGCCAAAGAAGCCTATGGGTTCATCTTGGCTCGTTCAGATCAACAGGTTTGGAACTTGGCTCAACCATGTCTCCCATATTGAGTAGGTGAACTCGAATCGAGCTTTGAATAAACTAAGGTCGACCCGATCTTACGTCGAGCCAACTGGGTTTACCTTGCATGGTTAAAATAGTTCATAAAGAATTTATCTATGAGAAAATAAAAGAGAATTTTTTGCTTTGAGAGAACTCAGCTATCAGTTCAACATCAATTGGGTTGTGAATATTCTATAAAAAAAAATGATTGGCCTTTGGAGGAATAAGGAGAGTACGTTTTTGTGAATTTGAGATCCATGAAAGTAAATGTCAACAATAACATAATTGCATGAGATATATGGATTTAAGATTAGAAGTATTCAATTGAACAATCAAGAAAATCGTGGAACTGTTCCCGTTCATAATTGGAGTTGACATCCTTGAACTTTGGGTTTGTTTTTCCTTAAAATTTCATTTAAAGTAGCCTGAGCAGCAAGGCTTTAAATGGATTGGACATTCATATAGCTGATTGAGAAAAAAACAACGAGAAAAAAATGATTGATTTCTGCCATTTAGTATTAGTTCAAAACATATCAAATGACCTTCATGAATGTGCTAGATATGAGATTAAGCAAATTAATGCACGAGCTATCCAATCAAACTTGTTTGTTCATAAGCATTCACTTTATTGAAAAGATAACTTTACATATAACACTATTAATTATTAGTCAAATTAGTCTACGTAATTCTCTCTCTTATGTGTCCGTGTGGGTGTGCATGTAAAACAAATTGAACCCATAATGAAAACCGTGGAAAGCAAGTTGAATCCATGATAAAAAAAAAAAAAAATTCGTTGCTCGACGGGAAGAACATCACAGCGGCATTTAGTTAATGAGCTCGTAGTAACCAAGCCCATGTCGCATGGAGCGCTGGGAATAATTTGTATTCGTTTAAAGAATGTAACACTCATAAAATGGTACTCCATTTTCAACTCTAATTACGAATGGGCTTTGTTGATGAGAAGCAGATATGAGTTGTCGGCTCCTGGTTCCCACCTGATTGGCGAAAAATCCGATTTATGGAGTTCATGGATAAAGTCAATCAAGTTCTTCAACCACCAAGATGGTGATATTCGACGAAGCCATTGATAAGATCATTAATGGCGTGGGAATAAAGTACCTCAATTTGGACGGGACGGCTGCGTGAATGCCGGGTAAGGTTTCTTGACAACGAATACGAAGTAATTGCTACAGCAGCTAGATATTGCTGTGGCAGCATAGCAGTTTGTTGCTGCAGCAGCAGTAGCAGCAAAGCCACACATGTAATATATACATATATATATAAAAGAGAGAGAGAGAGAGAGAGAGAGAGTCAACAAGACAATTTTTATGAAAAGAATTACAATTAATATGTTACATGTTTTAATTGATGTACTCTTAACAAGCTACACGAATTGCATGAGCTTCACATAAAAATCGCGCAGTCCTATTCACAGATGCCCCTTTGTACTGACTGGTAGGGGATTAAAAGATACTATGCTAATAGAATAGGAAAAGAACGGGAGGAAATGTCACCGAGACATATGGGTGACACAGGAGGGAGAACTCACTGTAATAAAAGGACCGGAGGATCGGAAACTAGTGGCCAGCAAAGACTTCACAAACTCCTTCAGTTCCACAAAGTTCACAATATTACTGCCAAATCAAAGAAAAGTTC
Organism: Nymphaea colorata; assembly: GCF_008831285.2. Lineage (NCBI taxonomy): Eukaryota > Viridiplantae > Streptophyta > Magnoliopsida > Nymphaeales > Nymphaeaceae > Nymphaea > Nymphaea colorata. The sequence goes on from NC_045148.1 coordinate 18,236,677, forward strand.
CAAGCTTTTCACCATATATTACACAAAGTAGCAGACAGTACAGATTTACAGAAGGGAAACTTCAAGAAGATGGGTGTGTAAAAGATTAAAATCCATAAAGTCTGAGCGGTGGAGTTTGCACTGAATTACATATATAAAACACAAAATCTCAACACCGAATGATCATAAAATAAGAGATTAAACAACAGAATTTTAATGAGGAATCTGTCAAGGATGTCTCTGGTATGGTGCGATAGCTAAGTAGGACTCTTCAGAAAAGTTGTCATACCCAGGTCAAGACCACTTGGGTGAACCCAAGTTGACATGACTAAGGTGAAGGTGCCAGTGCAGCTTGGATCCAGCAAAGGAAAATTTGCTAATTTCTTAGATGAATGATTGATAGCATAGGTTGCCTTTTTTTTTTTTTTTTGAGAGAATTTTGTTTTGTGCACCCATGTTTTTTTCTGAAAAATGCCACATCTCCACCCATATCTCACACCTGTGTGATAGAGTTTAGAGTTTAGACTAAATCCCAAAGGCATCTTTGATGAACTTACCCTTGTGTTGTCATACACTTTCACAGGGATCAGATGCATCTACCTACTGGAGTTGAAATTTAAGAGCAGGGGGAAAGAAAAATGCCACATCTCCACCCATATCCCGCACTTGTGTGATATAGCATGATAGCATGTAGTCTAAGTCCCAAATGCATCTTTGATGAACTTACCCTTTTTAACACAACAAAGGGTTGTCATATACTCCTTCACAGGAAGCAAATGCATCTACCTACTGGAGTTCAAGTTTAAAAGCAGGGGAAAAAAATTGCAGATAAATGTAGCCAGGTGCAGCTTGTGAAAAAAGACAGCATTATGGTTTCATGACAACCAACAAGCATGATGACTATGTTCCAAGAGGATCAGAAAAGCGCTCAGTGCATACATGATCAGTCAAACTCAAGAACTGAAAGTCTGTGATATTGATTACAAGCATTACACATTCGTCACATGAAGAAGAAAAGCTTGCCTGAACTTCCTTGAAAAAACTTACAATTCGTGATCTAGTAGCAGCAGTGGGCGAGGAAGTTATTTTCTAATGATGCATAAGCATATTCAAAAATGAATTATTTGACCAAAAAATTTATATATGACAGTTGACGAAATCGAGCCTATGCCAACAAAATTAGACACGTGAGACCCATTTTTGAGAACAATTGGCACCTACATGAAAATTTCCCTTCCAAAAAGGCTACTAAGACATCCACTTCTAGGAGGCTTCTGGACTTTCACATCTTCCGTAGTGTAGCAATTGATGACACAGATCACAATCCTTGACAACTTAATCTCATCAGAGAACCATTAACCATGAAGCAGGTTATAACAACAATTTGTGTTCCGAAGTACTTTCCTTCCTTCCTCTTTGTCATGTCGCTTCCACAAATTCCATCAACCATGTCCATGTAATATTTTCCTAGAAGTTTGCTTTCCCACTTCTGGAATTCATTTCACTTGCTTAGAAATTGTGGTTTGAATGTCAAATGTAGCATTTTTCCAGAACAATCCAACTTCTGTCACTCATAGTTGCTCGCAGCAACCACAGCCCTAGGAGATGGCTTCTTTTACTAATTAGCATGTACAATGTAAATCCCAATTCCCAAGTCTCTGATCTGCATTTTTCGTAGATAGAGTCACAAATTGATGCTCTTGCCATTATCAGTGAAAAACATATTTCTGGATAGCTTCTTTAGAAACCAGAGTTTGCTAAAGATCTAACGATGGTGGAATTTATCTGAAGTTGCAGCTTTTGAATCATAATATGCTGGCTCGAGCAGGGAAAAACTTAAATCAGGAATGTATCCTTCATCCTTCATCATCAACAACAAGCTTTCTAGTGCCTTGCTCATTAAACTGAATCTGGGGTTTGAACTGTCCTTGGCTAGAAATGAGTGAACAGTTCCTCTAATCTGAATCCAACTACGTCCAGGCTCCTTTATGAGGCCTTTTTCTTTGATTTTTCCTCTTACCCTTGTTACATCATCCCATCTGCCAACAGTTGCATATGTATTGCTTAAAAGCACATAATACCCTGTTTCTTCTGGAAACATGTCAAAGATTTTTCTTGCTACGTGTTCTGCTAATTTAACATCTTTATGGAGCTTGCAAGCACTAAGCAAGCTTCCCAGAACATCAATGTCTGGATCAACTGGCATTTTCTTGACAAACTCCCATGCATCACTAAGATGCCCAGATCTCCCAAGCAGGTCCACCATGCATGCATAGTGTTCCATATCCGGCACAACTCCATAAAGATTGGTCATTGAATTATAGATTAACCAGCCTTGGTCAAGCATACCTCCATGGCTACAAGCTGATAACAATGCAACAAACGTTACCTTGTCAGGCTTCATATTTGTATTCAGCATCTCATGGAAGACTAGACAAGCATGATTTCCATTTCCATGCATTCCAAAGGCCCCAATAACTGTGTTATATGTAACAGCGTTCTTCTCCTTCATCAGTTTGAAAACCTTCATCCCAAGTTCCAGGTGCCCAGATTTAGAGTACATGTCTATTAGGGAATTCCCTACAGAAACAGTTGAATCGAAACCTCCCCTCATTGCATAACCATGAATCTCCTTTCCTTGTTTCACCATTGCCAAGCTTGTGCATAACCTTATTATACTCAAAAGAGTGATCGAGTTTGGATTCACCTCCACTTCTTGCAGATGTCGCAAGAGTTTGAAGGTCAATTCAGCATTTTCATTCAGAGAATAGCCTGTAATCATCGAATTCCAGACTGCAATATCTCTTTCTGGCAAGACATCAAATAACATTTCTGCTTCTTTTATCCTTCCACACCTGGCATACATGTCTACCAGTGCACTTCCAATGAAGCGGTCACATTCAAACCCATTCCTTATGACGAAATTATGGATTTCCCTTCCCTTACGAAGCATTTTCAGGCTAGAAAAAGTAGGCAAAAGGCCAGCTATAGTAACAGAATTTGGTGTTATACCTGATTCATTCATTCTAGCATACAGTGATAAACATTCCTCATGTTCATGATTCTGTGAATGCCCACCAATTAAGGTACTCCATGACACCAGATCCTTCATGCCCATACTCTCAAACAAGCATTTTGCATCATTGGTGCTGCCACACTTGCAATACATGTCAATCAAAGAATTCATCGCACACAAATCGTTCACAAACCCACTCTTCACAACGAGACCATGAACTGATTTCCCCAGCTCAACTGCACCATTCCTGCCACATCCAGGAATGACCATCGCCAGTACCACAGGGTCAGGGTTCAAGCCCTCCGACATCATCCTCACAAACAAAACCAATGCATCAGTCCACCTCCCAGATTGCACAGTTCCACAAATCATAACACCCCAACAAACCAAATCCCTCTGCATCATTTTCTCAAACACTGAACGCGCTTCCCCAATGCTACCACACCTCGCGTACATATCGATAATGGCGCATTCCACAAAAGGATTCGGATCAAGCCTCTGCTGAGCCCTCAAACTGCAAACAAAGTGGTGTATTTCTCTACCTTGTTGAAGATCCGACAAGCCAGAACAGGCCTTGAAGACGCACGGGAAGGTAAAATTATCAGGAGAAAGGCCTTCCCACAACAACGCTCCATACCATTCAAGCGTTTCTTCGAACAGCCCATGATTTAGAAGCCCCTTCAGAACCGAGTTCCAAGCAAACACAGATTTCGTGGGCAGAAGATGGAAGACACCGATAGCTTCACGGAGTCCATCGCCATTGACGTACATGTTCACCAACTGTGCTCCCAAGATTACATCGTTGGGGAGATAGCCACTGACCACTAGAAATCCATGTACTAGAGCAGCTTCCCTCAAAGAATAGGCATTCTGAGCAGATTTCAAGACCATGAACACAGCATCCAAATTGGGGAGTCTGCATGGTGGCCTTTGAGGTGGGCCTGTGCGTCTGAATCTGTGAGCAAGCAGGTTAAGGTGGTTCTCCGTCTTGCAGAGCTGGTGTGGAAGAGTAGGAGCACTGGTAGTAAATTTGTGAAAACTGGTTAGTTTTTGCTTGGCTCGGAATGGATGAGATTCCAGTCTTCTGATCAAGGTGACGAACCAAATCATCCCTTACATGTAAATTTGTGAAATGTCTTTAAATAGCTAAAATAGAATAGTTGCTGGTCGTGTGCCTGCATTTCATGTGCGTGTCAAGAAATGCCGTCTGACACTAAAAGCTCATAAAGGCAATAACATTTAACGAACCATAGTTTCAGCCACTTTCCCCTGGTGCAACCCAATGCCAATGGAGTACCCGATTGAGACAAGTGACAACTGATTCTTCTAAAGCACAACGGTCGCAAAAGCATAAACCAATTTCCCCATAGAAAACAAGAATCCCAAAGGAAATGAAGCAATTCAACCAATACCTAACTGAGAAAACAATTCTAGAAACATTGAGTGTAGACAATGCCGGTCGAGTTCGGATACGGAACAGGCAACGAAGCCCAATTAGGCTGCTGACCTTATGTGACTCAACTGCGCCATCAGAATGATCCTCCGACTCCGAGTACTCGTCCAAAGCCATCAGATGGCGGTACTTCAAACTGGGTTCAAACGCAGGAATAACAAAATTGGCGGGAAAGAACAGCTCATCGCTATATCTGGGATCAAGAACTCGCGAGCGAGTGGAGACTGTGGAAGAGGAGGACGACCAGGAGGCGGAGACGTCGAGGCAGCGAAGGCGGAACACAAATAGTAGAAGGAAAGCGAGCGCTGGCGAAGTGGGCAGTTCTTCAACGGCAAGAAATGGAGGTTGGGACTGGAGAGGGACATGGCGAGAAGCCTATATGGCGGCCTCCGACGGCCCTCCAGAGGAAGAGGCTGGAGAAGGGCATGCTCAGGTAAGGCTGAAGGAGTGAGGCATGGACCAAGTACCAACCGGCCAAGCCGACACGCCGAGGAAGAGAGAGAGGGTACCGTGTGGTGGTCTACTGGTAATGGTGAGGAAAGTGGCGGCTCGCCTCCATACAAAACCCCGACCAAAGGTGAGAGGAGTTGCTCACAGTAGCGAGAGAGTGAGACAGCGGCCACTCGTAAGGTTGAGACGGAGCCTGGGTCTTCAACCTTGGTTCCTCCCAGATAAACCATATGGGTTAAACTTGGCTCGTTCAGATCAAGTTTGGAGCTCGACTCATGCATGACTCGTGTATTGAGTGGGTGAGCTCGAATGGAGCTTTGAACAACAACTAAGCTCGGTCCAACCTTACGTCGAGCCAACTGGATTTACTTTGCATGGTTAAAATAGTTTCAAGGTTAAAGAGCTTATCCCTGAGAAAATGGAAGACGTAATTTTCTGCTTTAGAAATAAGTATACCACTTCAGAAGTGGTATAGTTATTGGGCACAAAGAGTTTGTTTGAACCAAACATGATACAAGCTTGATTGATCTACACGTGGATCACATAGATGGTAAAAATATTAGATGATTAATATTTAAAAAGTTGCTACTAATGACGCCATTCCTTCTCTCTTGTGGCAAAGGGATTCACACTTAGGTCAATCCACTCAGCTAGGTGTGCATAGAAATGCACGTAGGCTGAGTTCAGACAGAGCTTACCATATTAAAACTCGGCCTGATCACAGAGCTTAGATGAGCTCAAGCTAGTCTTATAGGGGTTGTTTGGTAACAATAACATAATGTTAATGTTCCATAAATCTACTCTAAAAATGGAGCAAGTTCATGGAACATTAGTGTATTGTTCTATGATCAAATCTGCCTCAATCTTCGAAGTAGATTCATGAAACACTCAAGTGGTGTTCCTGCGGCCAAACAACCCCATAAACATTGAACCCAAGTCCAAACACAGCTGTTAATGCACCTGGTTGAGTTTGAAGTTAGCCACCGATCTTACACTTTATTCAACATGTAATCTAAATATTAACATTATTAGTATGATATTTCTTAAATTTGATAAAGTTTATCAGCTAAGTCAAGGTTAATCAAACTTAATTGACAAAAGTTAGGGTCTTGGGTTCTAGTTGAGTAGAGTCTAACCTCAGGTGTGCAAAGCCCTTGTGGGTAATATTTGTTGAGTGCATCTTGACTCTTCGTTTCTCAAGCAATGCGGTTGTCGAGAGATCAAAGCTCAGAATTTGTTATCAGTGGACGAAAGGTTAACAACCCACTACCCAAAAAGTGGTCTGAAGGCGGCCCCTCCCCACATTCCCTATGCCTTCGAGGTCCTGAGCTACTACGTCTCACTTAATTTCTTCGATGAAATATGAGAACTTAACTTATTGATGGACGGTTAAGATATGCCATGGCTTCATGTTGAAGGGTTAACTAATTAGGCGTCGCTTGGCTTTGTTGCTTTTGTGGTGAAAAAGTTGTGGCCTCATCCACTAAGCAGCCAGCCATGTGCAAGATGGATACTGATATCAGCAACAACTTTCATGCTTTTGAGAGAACTCAAAACCCACACAATAATTTCTCAGTGATGACTCCAATGCAACTATGAAAATAAACCCGCATGGTCAACTCTCCCACTTCTAAAATAACTATTATTGTTATTAAAATTCATATTTTCATATTTGTGTGACATGAAAAAATTCATATTTTCATATATAACATTGGTTTTGAGGTTATTATTGGCATTCTCTCAATTCATTTCTTGGGTCCGTACTGACTTTGGATCCGGGCCATGTCCTATAAGGCCTGAAAGTGTTACCGACTTTTTAACCAAATCGGACGAACCCCATTATAAGGACTTGAGCCAGTTTGTCCGGGCTTGACTTGAACCTCATAGATTAATAGTTTACCAAGAATCTGCCTTTGGTACCTAATAGAAACGCGAACAAGTTCATGACATTGGCGCTTCTCCTACTTGGTGGTCATGCAAAACGCGAAAAAGTTTGCAAACTGTGCTTTTCGGACTACTTAAAATTTCATGAAGCACAAACGAGTTATCGAGACTGTATCTCCACAAGATGTGGACAAGCAAGTTCCACACAAAGAAGAATAGCACGACAACGCTATAAATCATGGAACTTCGAAAATTAATTTGCAGTAGCGCTTAACAAGGTAAATCAAGAACTCAAATAATTAGATCTCAACTCATCTTCAATTAGCACAAGATTGTAACTATTTACAGTGGGCTAGCACAGGCCAATACATGAACAATTTGTACTAATCTCAGATCAGAAAACACAGCAACCGGCCGGCTACTGGAGCATACTGTTCTTCTTCTTTCTTGTTGGTTCCAAAACGGGATGAAGTGATCAACTGCTTCTTAGACCCATCTTCACCATAGCCAAGGACTTAAAAAACCAGGCTCAAGGTCCCCAGAAGCAGCAAAAAGAGGCCAAAAAGTTCACCCCTTCAGGCAAAAAAAACTCTCCAAACCCATGCATCGGTTTCCAGGCCGGGGGTTCATCTACAAAATCCGCCGGACTCGGCCACTCGGCCGCCGGAAACTAGTCATGCCAGCAGAGGAGCATGACGACGCATCGCCGGATGATATAGAGCCTGGCTCTCTGCTCCCTGATAGCTCCTCCTAGACCTCTGCTGGACAGCCTTCTCTTGGAAGAGCCAACCGCTCCCATCTTCATGGCTGATGATATCTCTCTCGAAACTAAGGCACTGACTTGAATCAGAGAAGACCCACTTGGGTGTCTGTAAGATCTGCAGACAGAAACTGAGTGAAGTGCAGTGGTTGCAGAGGAGGAAGAAGAAGGTGTGTCTATATATAGGAGTCAGGGCTAGGTGGGTGCAGTGGGGAGTGGACCAGAGCTAGGGCTTGGTTGCTTAAAGTGACAGCTGCAATGTACAACAAGCGTGTGTGTGTTGCCCCCTGCCCATTGAGACAAGACCCTCTATGTGGCTGCCAACTTGCACCATCCTGATTTAAAAAGTCCAGAAAACCAATCCAAAAATTTGTTTAGTTATTTACTTTTCTTTGTCTACATACTTGAATGCCAAGGTAAAACATATGGGTATGTTTAGTTTATTAAAATAAGTTTGTTGTTTCAGTTAATTAGTGCAAATGTCCTTCTTACGCTTCCACCAATGACTCTCATTCCCATGTAAATGTCGTTGGACCTGGAAAATAGAAAGGACCTGTTCTTATTGACCTCTCTCTCTCTCTCTCTCTCTCTCTCTCTCTCTCTCTATATATATATATATATATATATATATATATATATATATGGCTTGACCGGATAGAGATCCAGATTTAGATCACAGATCCAACTAGGGAAATCAGTTGGATAAAGAGGTTATCTTCAATATTATTTGGTTTCTTCCTTTTCTAAATAAGGATCCTTCAGTCTTAGTCCTCCCTTCCTTGCAGAAGTTGGGTAGCCACAAATATTTTAAATGTTCAACAAATTGGAATGAAAAATCTTGTGGGAAATTAAATAGGTGTTTACCTTGGGAAAATACTTAGCAATGTTAATTATAAATAATGAAAACAGTCTAGCATGTTCAGTTTTTTTGTTGTCTTTATTTTGTTTGAATTCAATGCCTCACACATCTATGTTTATCTGCATTTTGTGGTGATTTTTAATAGTTTAACTTTTGTCACAATCTTACTGTTTAGTGACTAATCAATCTAACCAAAGCCTGGCTATTATCAAGCTTGGGTTTTTTTTCTTCACCAATTAACTTGAACTTTTAACACATTTGAAGATGGTTTGAGCATGTCAACTTATTCTTTTTACATATGTAGGTTTGAAATTGAATTTGAAGCTTAGAGCATTATTCAATGAAGTTGCTTATAAAATGTTCAGAAGCAACGCCCTCTTGCCCTCATGTGATGACCAAATAACTTAAACAAGTCTCATTTTTCCAAGAAGAAACTCATTCAAGTTCATGGTCGCCCACTATTATCCATGGTCCCTTGATGACAAAGCGGGAGAACTTAAACTATCATCTTAATCAAACCACCAATCTCCTTGTTTTCCTAAGCAGGCGTGTAAAACTACACCCAGTTTATTGTATTACTACTGTCTCATGGCTGCTGGCCTCACATGCTATATACTAAAATTTCCTTGCTTTACATAATTTTTTATCATAAAAAGAAAGGAGGAAATTAGCAAATATATATCAAATTAATGCCTTCTTGCAAATAAAAATTACTTGGTTTTGGTTAATGTTTAATATCTCATGAGCGAAAATACTCTTAGAATAGTCCAAATCGAAATTAATAGAGAGAAATAAATGTGTGCCTAGCCTAACTATCTTGGTGTCCTCTTTCTTCATTTTGTCGAGCCAGAGCTTAATACGGGGTGAGTTGGGATAAGCTAAACCAAGCACTCGGGTCAATTTTTGGTTGAGTTGCATTTATATGTACCTCTTTCTAAACTAGTTAAAAGCGTCACGAAACACAAAAAGAGTGGCCTGGTTCGTGAAGCTATGGCCCACATGTTCTGAATTTTACAAACTTGGTCAGGTTCTGAACAACTTAATTGTTCCATAAAAAGACTAGCAGGAACTTTCGGGTGAGCGGGATGAAATTTCACTGCTCGAGTGAAGGCTGAAGTCTCCCTCTTTCTCCATCCCCTTGCAATTAGGGGTGAACAACGAGCTCGAGCTCGAGCTCGACTTGTTAAAACTCGGCTCGTGTACGAGTTCGAGCTGAGTCATTTGCTTAATGAGTCAAGCTCGAGTTCATGAGTTGACTCGTTCAAATAATCGTGTCGAGTTCAAGTTCATTGAACTCGAACTGTTAAAGCTCGACTTGACTCAAAAATGATGTGTAGCGAAATATTAGACTCATTTTTAAGTTTTTACAAAAACTCATTCAAGTTTGTTGAGCCTTAATCGAGTCGAGCTCGATTTATGGCAAAGTAATAGTCGATATATTCAAACAAGTTTTTCGATCCTTAATCGAGTCGAGCTCGATTTATGGCAAAGTAATAGTCGATATATTCAAACAAGTTTTTCGATCCTTAATCGAGTCGAGCTCGAGCTCAACACGCAATTTCCGAGTTGGGCGATTCTCGAGCTCGAGCTGGCGGGCTCGACTCGGCTCGTGTTCACCCCTACTTGACTACTTTCAGTACCTTAAGGTGACGCTCTGGCGATACTTCAACTTGCATATTGATGCTCCTTCTTTTGTACCAAAGAGAGTTTTCGTTACAAGAGTTTGAAATGGAGACTAGCGGCCTGCAGCCTTCGCCCCATTCGGGAAGAAGACTAGCAATGTCAAGATAAGACAAGCCCGGTGACATCCACACTGATATCAAAGATTCAAAATCAAACAAGAATTGAAGCCAATATTGTCTCCAAATTCATCTTCTAAGTTAGAATAAAAATGTCAATATCTACATTGAAGATACAAGTTAGAGGGCTATATAGCATAAGCTTAATACAAGATCAGCCAAGATTTCTTGGCAAGGCTGCAGAGACCAGCAACTAATTAAACAACACTACAATTTTGACCATGCTTTGATCAAGTGCTTCTAGGAACCCATCTTCACCAGCAGGCATGCAATATCTCTACTGGATCTTGAATTGCGAAACCGGCCAATCTCAACTGTTCGGCGGTCAAATTAGTCGTGCCAACACAGGAGAATGATGATGCATCGCCGGATTATATAAAGCCTGGTTCTCCGCTCCCGGAGAGATAACCCTAATCCTCTGCCGGAAAACCTTCTCCTTGGCGAGCCAACCGCTCCCATCTTCATGCCTGATCCCTCCATTGTTCAGACCTTGACTTCAATCAAAAGAAACCAACAAAAAGCAAGAAGGTGTTCCCTATATATAGGAGGGGGGCTAGGTGGGTGCGGTGGGGAGTGGACCAGGACTAGGGCTTAGTCGCCTAAAGTGCCAGCTGCAAGGTATGAACATGCTGGTCTTTGTTGCCCCTCCACTAATTGAGACACGACCCACTTATATGATAGTCAACTCTCATACGTCCCGATGAACAAACATCTATTTTGTTAAAAAAACTTTGTTCTCCCTAGAATGTCAAGAGAAGCAAATGATGTATATGTTAATGTAATATATTAGTGGGTGGGTTATTGATTTAGTGTAAATGATGTTCTTACGCTTCCACCATAGGTTCTCAGTCCCAATGTGAATGTCACCGGGTTGGATTTACGAAGGACTTTGCTGTCGTGGACATGGCTTGGAAGTTGTAGCTATCTCAACACACACAAATATATACGTTTATTTAGTTAAGGCTTTCTAGCTTTTGTCCTACTCTCAATCACCAGATGCAATACATATGGATACATAATATGATGTGAGAGGTCGGAGGATTTCTCCATTCAAACTGGAAGGACAGATATATATATAGGAGCTGAAATCCGTTGCCCAGTTCACCCTCTGCCCAATCTTGCATTGAGTGGGTGTGATTAAATACGTTGTTCGATACAATATATTTGACAGTATGTTGAGAGAGGATGGAAGATTTTTCCGTTCAAACTTGAAGGAAAAATCCACAAATATATATATATATATATATATATATATATATAAATTTTATGGATCTGATTTTAAGAGTGATTTGTTAAGAAACATACATTAAACTAATAATGTTTTATAAATAGCAACTCTTATTACATCAAAATTTGATAGTAGAAAAATCAATTTTTTATTTTACAAAAATAACTTGAATTTTAAAACATGATTTACACTAAATTATTGTTTATAAATGTATTAGAAGGTTCACAGTTTGTTTAAAATACCTTTTAGTATAGATTTAAGAGGTATAGTTTTCGTCCCCTACTAAAACAGTACTCTCTCTCTCTCGAATATATATATATATATATATATATGGGTCTGAAGAGGCTCTCCTCAAAAGAATTGCTTGTTGAGCCCCATGCTTCAGGCTGTATGTGAACGCTACCATGCTTTATTTTTCCCGAGAAGAAATGGGGCGGAAGCTCATCGAACTCCACGCCTGTAAGACGAGAAGTTAGAACTGCTCAACCTCTTCTTTTTTATGCAAGCGAGGAAAACAACTCCACAATTTATTCTTTTAATGTCTCACGGCCATTGACCTCACAACTTCATTAAATATTGCTTAGCACACACTTCCTTTTTTTTTTTTTTCATCGTTGTTTTTGTTTTTTAAAAAGAAGATGTCTGCCAAATTCATATCCAAATACAGGTCCAAGTTCAAACTAAAAATATGGTTCTCCTTTTTTTGTTTAAAAATTTGATGAAAGTACTGTTGGTGTGAAAACCATACATGTCCATATCCATGTTGAAAAAAATTCTGAAAATAGTGCATTTTAAAGAAATTATACGAAAAAAGATCCAGATCAGAATCTGAAAATTCGGATTTGTGAGGGGGTTGGATCTAGAACATGTAATACATTTGGGGCCGGGTCTACTCACAATCAGATCCGAAACAGCCAAAGAAATGACAAATTAACCCCATTTTCTAGATCCAACCCATTTCCAACCCTAGTCGTAATCCGGACTCGAGTGATATATGTATCCGATCCGTTCTCGATTGCGCAAAAATCATGTGACTATGTTCCCAAGCCCTAATTGCATGGGCCTACAGTTGGTCAAGTGCCAACCTGCCCAATTGCTTAAACCCGTGGCTCATTTTTGTCTATCTCTAGACAGACCAGCACCACCCAAGAACAAATTTAGGGTTTCACTACTGCTTTCTCTCCCTAAAACAATTGAGGCAAGAAACAACAGTCATTTTTGCACTGTCCTTTGGTGTTATATTAGAGGACTGTCTCTTTGAGCTCCCCAATGAGGAGACAGGCCAATGCCTCAACTCAATTTCCCATGCCTGCTCCTCATGGCTCTGTTGATGATGAATGACATTGTTGAAGAAGAAGATGATGATGATTAGGGTGGTGGTGGTGACATATGACCTGTTTATAATTGTGGGGGGCTCACTTTACATAGGCGCTAGAGTGGGAGACATGGTCCTGTCCTACAAATTAAGGACACCCTTGTCAGGATGTGCCCTAGGATGCAATCTATGGGCATCTACTCATATAATTCAATTCACTAAGTGTTACGGACTAGACCCAAACCCTATTGTGAGATATCAATCGCTGACATAAATAGTATATATGCAACACCCCAGCCCACTCCCATGCCGGGCTCGGGCTCTTGGTTTGACTGATTCTAACCTGACTCCAAACAGTTTCTGTTCAAACCCTAAAAATGGTAGGTTTGGACTTATAAGTGAGAATAGAAAAACATTGCAAGTCGTATATTATTATTTTTTGTTCTTTGGTAAGTTTCAGAAAACTGTATGAAAGCTTATGACCTGATAGAAACTGAAGATAGTTTCCTTTTTTTTTTTTGGTTAATGTAAACCTTTTGTGTTCCTAATGTTTCCAATAAAATTATGGAGCACATTCTTGGAACTTATGGTAATTAGGGTGCACCCACTTGGATAAATGTGGTTGAATATGAATTATTGCCAACTTAATAAACTTGGGAGTCCTTTTCATACACAGAAGAAAGCTTGAAGTATGATCACTAATTGCCAGCTACCATTGATTAAATAAAGATGTGTGAGAATGATAAGACTTGAAATAAGCCAAAACTAGAAATGAAAGCCTCTCTGCAGATTTCATGTCATGCTCCAATTTCTTTTGTCTCCAAAATCATTCATTTCACGTGTTTGGATCTGTAGGCTTATCGAGCCATCATAGCCATGAAGCTTTAGAGTAGGACAACCAAGTCTACGGCTAGATTTGCCACTTATGCTTGTCTAGGCGAAAGGTTGTTTTATATTTTTTTGATATATATTGACATTGGTTTGTGAACCGAATCACAAGGCTGGTGATTTGGTGAATCGGCCGATTCACCGATTTAGTGAATTGGTTGTGAACCAGTCAAAAGTATTAAAAGAATCATTTCTAAAAAATAAAGAAAAAACGTATAGAAAATGCCTAAGTATTTTCTCCGTTTTCTAGAAAAGCATGCTTTGCTTTGTCTTAAATGCTAAGTAAGCACTCTCCCAAGTCTCAAAGCCTGTACTACCTCATCAAAATAAGGGAAAACTTTGACATATAGAAACAATCCGGTCGAAAAGAAAGCATCTCGAACACGTTCACAGGACGCTGCATGGACACGTTTGTGGAACATTATATTCCAGTAGCGGAGTCAGAAAAATTCGTTGGAGAAGCATTTGTTTAAAAAATACTTAAATCTAATGGGGCTCTTATATACATAATGATAAATATTTAAGATTCTCATTTAAAAATAAAGAACTTTTAAGAGACTGGTGTGAGCAAGTGACAATGTGGCTATGCCACTGCTACATTCTAAAGAACACATCGTTCCTATTACCCAACCGCCCTTTTGGTGTTGCATTGAATATTTTTTTTAGAAGAAATCAGAAAGTGAATAAATGACAAAAGAATCTAGCAAGTCTAAAATTGAAATTGTCAGATCTCAACATGAATGTTAATGGTGAGGATTTGAATCTGAATCGCATTAGTCAGATTGCATTGTATCCAGTTTGTGATCGAATTCATTTTTTGTGCCGAATTTTCTTACTGGATCTAATGGGCATCAAGATTCTATTACTTGTAACAATTCAAACACAGTTTCGTACATTCACTTCTGGATTTGATTCTGAGTTGCATTAGTTTGGAAATTTAGATCCACTCGTAGATCCACAAATATCTCTGATCTCCGACCAACCGTGGTAATAAGGGCGTGTTTGAGATGCTTAGATAAGGAGTCTGGGACACCTTGTTTAAGATGCTTTTCTCAACAACTGCTGGAGAAGAAGTGTCTCAATTGTAGGTTTGCGAGACTGTCCATTAAAAAGCAAATTTTTGAAGAAACATGTAAAACATCTCATCAACACCATGGATCTCAACTCATCTTCCATTAGAATTAGAACAAAAACACAACTATTTACACTCAAGAAATAAGTCAGTAGCCTAGAACAGGCTAATACAAAAAGGATCAGTCATCTCATCAGGATTTTCCGACAACCGGAAACTACAAAGAGTAGTATGTACACCTTTGGTTGCAAAAAAATCAACCACTTTCCGATCTAATTCTTCTACTCCATAGCTCATTCAGCAAAGGCCAGACTCAAGAAGCATTGAAAGCAGCCCAAAAAGAGTCAATACTCAATCTTTCTAACAAAACTCTCAAAGGCTGGCCCATGGCACGGCTCCCTGGCTAGAGAGCTTGCCTTTACAAAAATCGTTTCGGGTTGGTTCGGCTCGAATTAGTCATGCCAGCAAAGGAGCATGACGACGCATTGCCGGATAATGTAGAGTCGGGCTCTCTGTTCCCTGAGAGCTCCTCCAAGTCCTCTGCTGGACAACCTTCTCTTTGATGAGCCAACTGCTCCCATCTTCATGGCTGATCTTTCTCTTGGTGAACCTTAACTTGAACCAAATAAGACCAAGTTGGTTCTGTGTAAGATCTATCAGAGTGCCTGTGATTCAGATGATGACACAAACTGATTGGGGTGGAGTACTGCTTGAGAAGAGGAAGAAGGTACCTCTATATATAGGAAACAGGACTAGGTGGGTGCAGTGGGGAGTGGACCAAGGCTGACTACGGCAAGCAAGAGTGCCTATCGCCATCCACTACTTGAGACAAAACCCTATATATGGCTGCCAACTTGCTTAATTAAGAAAAAAAAGTACTGCAATTCAGCTTCTTTAATTCATTTCAATCTACTTGAATGCCAAGTGGTGCTCTTAGATTTATATATACTTTGGGTGTGAAAAGCAATGTTTTGAAACATCCATCCCTTATTTCTATTCCCCATGTAAATGTCACTAGGTTGAACCTAAGGCACGGAACAGAACTAGAGAATCGAGTTTAGTTTTTATTTCTCCTCAAGGGAAGTTCGACTGCTGGGTGTGGTTTCCTTGTGTTGAAGCCCATGTCCTATGGTAACAATATAACTTGATTAAACACTAGGGTTTTGCTTTCAATATTGTCCCAAGAGGGGATGGGACCAAACCTCGTTAAAGCTGGTGCTGGTTCGCATGCATGGTCCCTTGAATGACAAGTGAATTGAACTAAAACTTCATCTTTCCAACTATCTTTTTGTTTTTCTGCAGCAAGCATGGAAAACTGTTGCTGGTTTTATTCTCTGGTTGTCTCATGGTTGTTGGCCTCGTCGTTTCTCCTCCCATATATTCCTTTGTACCTTTCTGTTAGAATTAAAACTAAGCCTGGGCACCGGGCCGGGCCGCCGCTAGGTACCCGGTACCCAGCCCGCCATGGGCCCGGGCCTTGACAAAATAGTTTTCGGGCTTAATTTATCGGGCTCGGCCCGGCCCGGTAATTAACGGGTCGGGCGGACATGGTTTGTTTGTTTTTTTTTCAATAAAATGAACTTAGAGATTTAAGAACTTAGGTTTTTTTTTCCTCTTTTTGTTTCATTACGAAATTTAAGAGCATATATCACACCCTCTTTTTCTTTCTTGTGCGACGGGTGTTTGTTTGCTTGCGTGGACTTATGCTTATGCAGAAACAACATGCTTGGTCATGGATTGATGGAGGGTTAGGTTTGCTGCTGCATTTGCAAGCCAATGCACAAACATAAATGTAGATTTGGTAAATAGACAAGGAAACATTTAAATACAAAAACATGTATTCATTGGCCAAATGTTGGTAATTTGTTGACATTGTATCAGTCAAGAAAACAGGTATGGCTGGGCCTTGGTTTTTTTTACTAGTATAATTTCTTGCTTTTGTTATTCTCTTAAGTGCACATGCTTCACATGTTACAAGGACATTAAATATCTTAACACATTCTACAAGAATGTGGAATCCTAAGAGACTCCTCTTCAAGGTGCTGGTGAAGGGTTTATATTTTAACACCCTCCTTCAAGTTGTGCATGGTTTTGCACCATGTACAACTTGCTTTTTAGAAACCAGAATCATTCATTTGTTAATCCTTTTGTATATAAGTCTTCAACTTGTTCATTTGTACGAACATAAATAGGTTGAATCTCCTTGTCTTCCACCTTTTGTCTAACAAAGTGTTGATCAATCTCAATGTGCTTTGTTCGACCATGTTGTATGGGATTAAAGACAATGTTAATAGCGCTTTGATTATCGCACATTAACATTGACTTTTAATCTTTTCTCCAATGTTTTCTAGCAAATGTCTAACCCATGTAACTTCAATAGTACCTGCAGCCATGCATCTGTATTCAGCTTCAGTGCTGAATCTTGCTACTGCCTTTTGCTTTCGACAACTCCAAGACACAAGGTTACGTCTAATGAAAATACGAAAACCAGAAATGGACTTTCTTTGATCGGGATCTCCAGCCCAATCTGCATCTGTGAATGTCATAAGTTGATGTCCAGTAGTTATATTTTTACTAAGCCATCTCCTGCTATCCCTTTAAGATATCTTAATATTCTTTTGACAACATCCATGTGAGTATCTCTAGGTGCATGCATAAATTGAGATACTTGATTCACAGCATAACTAGTCTAGTAAATGTAAAATATTGAAGTGCCCCAACAATACTTCGATATTGCATAGGATCTTCATATAACTCCCCATCCTGAGCACTTAGTCTTTGATTTAGAACACTAGGAGTTCCAACAGGCTTACAATAATACATACCTGACTTTTTCAGCAGATCCAACGTGTATTTCTGTTGTGTCAATGTGAGACAATTATTGTGCCTATCAATCTCCACTCCAAGAAAGAATCGTAAATCACCAAGCTCTTTCATTTGAAGTTTTGCATCATCAAAACTTTAGCTTCTTCTATGTGTTTTTCTGAATTGCCTGTGATAACAATATCATCAACATATATAAGAAGTAAAGTAAATATGTTTTTCTTTCGATAAATGAAAAGAGAGTGATCTAAAGGACATCTCCGAAAACCACATTCTTGAATCTTGTAGGAGAAACTGTCAAACCACGAACGTGAGGCCTATTTAAGTCCATAAATGGATTTTCTTAGTTTGCAAACCCATGCATGAGAGTCTCCTTTCGTGTATCCTAGAGGTTGTTCCATATACACTTCCTTCATTAAATCACCATGAAGAAAAGCATTCTTTACGTCCATTTGATGTAGTTTCCATCCATATTCAACTGCCAATGATATAACACGCGAATTGTTTCCATTTTGATTACAGGGCTGAATGTCTCATCATAATCTTCTCCATATTGTTGTGTAAACCCTTTTGCTACTAACCTTGTTTTGTGTCTTTTTATGTTGCCGTCAGGTTTATATTTAATTTTGTATGCCCATTTGGAGCACACTACATTCTTTTCGTGTGGCCTCGAAACGATCTCCCATGTTCCACATTCATGCAAGGCTTCCATTTCTTCTTTCATAGCTTTTCTCCAATGATGTCATTTTGATGCTTGATCAAATGAAGTAGGTTCTTCCTCCTTGCCAACTTTTGCTATGAATAACTGAAAATCAAGTGATAAAGAATCATAGCTAACCCACCTGTGAATGGAATGACGAATGCGTTGGGATCTTCTAAGGTGAAGCATGTTGTCTTCTTCACTGTGAGCATCTCTGTCCCTTAGTCATTGACTGTAGATAAGACCCGAATTCCGATGTGCATCGTTGCTCTGTTCTTCATTATTGTTTTCGTGATGACTTGATGACTGTGTTGGATCTTCTTGATTTTCACTTTGAGCCATATCCGACGGTTGTATTGCTCTCTCTGGATGTTCATTTTGAGGCACATCATTTTCTATAACAGGATCTGCATTGAATAACTGTGTACTGGTCCAAGGATCATAAGATTGAATGGTCATAGGCATTTCATTTGTATTATCAAAACTATGTTCATCAAAAATGACATTTCTTGAAGTTTTAATACGTTTAGTTGTTGGATCATAACATCGAAAACCTTTATATTCATCAGCATATTCAACGAATCTACATTGAATAGCTTTGTCTTGAAACTTGTTCTTCAAGGCAGCATCAACGTGAACATAGCATACACAACAAAAAACCTTCAAGTTCTTGTAATCAGGTTGTTTGCCTAAGAGTGTAAAATATGGCGATTTAGACATCAAGAGTGTCATAGGCAAACAATTTATTATGTATACAGTAGTATGGAAGGCTTCAGTCCACAAGAAAATGGGCACATTAGTATCATGCATCATGCTCATGGCGCTTTCAACTATATGTCGATGTTTCCGCTCAACTACACCATTTTGTTGTGGTGTGTAAGGGCAGGAAATTTGTCTAGTTATCCCTTTTTCACGTAGAAATTCAATAAAATCAAGCGAAGAATATTCTCCCCCTCCATCACATTGAAAATGCACTACATTGGATGAAAATTTGGTTTGAATCATGACATAGAAGTTTCGAAATATGTGGGGTACTTCTGATTTGTGTTTCATGAAGTAAATTCAGGTGAAACGTGAGTAAGAGTCAATGAATAAGACATAATATCTTGACCCAGACATGAAATCAATAGGGACTGACCCCCATACATCAGAAAAAATAGTTTCAAAAGGTTTGGAAGCCCTTTGATTTATATTATGGAAAGGTAAAACATGACTCTTACAAAGTCCACAACTTGAACATTTTTTGACACTTAAAGTAAGATGTAAGCTTGATCTTGGAATGAGACTATCTGTGACAAGTTTTTCAATGAAATGTCGACCACAGTGTCTTAGCCTACTATGCTACAGATCAGACTCCAAAAATTGGTTATGGCCCCTTACTTTTGATTGAAAATGGCAAGAACTTGGCACTGATGACGTATTATGAGAAAGAGAAAATGTCTTCAATCCTATATCAAAATATCAAAAGTGGATGAATCCTTGGGTAGACATTCCTTGAGGACCTACATATTCCCTTGGCGCTCCCCTCTAGTGAACATTTTCTTCGTTTGGAGGTCCTTGACATAGACAGAAGAAGGTGTGAATTCAACAGAAGAACTTGTATCATCAATGAGTTTAGAAATGGATATGATGTTCTTTTTTATATTGGGAGCAAGAACAACATTAGACAGTGATAGAGACGAAGATGACAATGGAATATGTGCATTTCCAATATGTGTAATGGGATGAGATTTTTTATCACCTGTTATAATGCAATTTCTACCGTAATGAGGGGATAAGTTAGTCAATTTACCTGCACTTCCTGTCACATGAGTAGCTGCACCTGAATCCAAGAACCATTCTACCTGCTCATTTTGCTTTATAGTCATCTTTAATAATACAGTCATCAATAATTGTTGCATATCTTCAGCAATGGATTTAGAACTTTGTCCTCCTTGTTTATAATCATGTCTTACCCCTTTGTTTTTATTTTGAGGATTAAACCAACACTGTGCCTTCATGTGCCCTTTCTTGTTGCACTGAAAACAAATTGGTATTTTTCTTGAAGTATCCAAAGGAGACATACCTTGTTTATGTGGTGTTGGTAGAATGCCACGACCACCATGGTTGGAGTTCCCATGGCTCTTACCAAACTTTACATTCATAGCCAACACATTTTGGGAATTCCCTTGATCAGTCCTTTTAATGACTCTTTTCATATTCATTTCGTGTTGGATAAGTTTACCTTGTAGTTCGTTGAAGGAAGGCAGGACAGAAAAGACCTCAAGAGCTGTAATAAAAGCATGATAATCATGCCCAAGTCCATTCAAGGTTTGCTGCACCTTTTCCTTATCAGAAATGTTATTCTATGATGCAGCAAATTGGTCTGCGACGGCCTTAATACGCCCCAAATAATTCATGATAGATGTTGAACCTTTGCTCAAATTCTGAAATTCTTTCTTTAAGTACATAATTCGAGCTTCTGATATTTGGGAAAATGTATCAGAAAGGGTTTTCCATAATTCTTCTGCAGTACAATCATCAAAAACTGAAAGTAACACTTGTTGAGATAAAGTGGACAAAATATACGCAACCAGACTTTGGTCACGTCTCATCCACATAGCATGTTCAGGATTGCTGCCTTCATGAACAACAATAACTTCTCCTACCTCATTTTTTATTTCCTGCAAAACAGATATTGGTGGAGTCTTTGTTGAACCATCGAGATGTCCAAAGAGGCCTTGACTTTTTATGAAAGGCATGATTTGCCTTTTCCAGATTAGATAATTCTCATGGTTGAGTTTTTCTTTAATAAGGTGAGGAAGAAAACTTGAGGACATGCCAGAATGCAAAAGGTTTTCCATAACAACAGAAAGGAATGGTATATAAGTAGAAGATGAGAGGGAAAGAAGACACGATATAACAAGATGTGTCCTTAGGTAAGCAAGAAGAAAAAGGAACAAGAATTGCGCAAGAGAAAAGTAAATTCAGGATAGAGACAAGATGAGAAAAAAGTTTTAAACAGATCAGACCTGTTTGAGCATTTCGTTTGGTAGAGATAACGTAACCTGGCTCTGATACCATGATAAAAATCTAGCACCAATATCTATAACCAGAAAACAGTACTTACGCAGGAAGAGAGAGAGAGAGAGAGAGAGAGAGAGAGAGAGAGAGAGAGAGAGAATGAAAACAAGAAACTGAGGAGAAGAAGCCGTTGCCAAAATGGTTTGCACGGCCTCTATTTATAATCCAATTTCTAGAATTCTAAGAGTCTCTAATCCTATAATCTTAGGAGATTTCACAAGCTCCAAGGACATTAATTACATCATAGAAACCTAAGAGACTTAACATATTACAAGGATATTAACTACAACATAGAATCTTAGGAGACTTCACATATAACAAGGATATTAACTACAACATAGAATCATAGGAGACTCTTCACATGTTACAAGGACATTAAATATCTAAACACATTCTACATGGAGGTGGAATCCTAAGAGACTCCTCTTTAACGTGCTGGTGAATGATTTATATTTTAACAGTTTACGTTCGTACTCATTTTTTGAGTGAGCTAGAGGCTAGCAACCCGCCTCAAAGCCCGACCCAGCCCACCTCAAAGCCCGGCCCAAAGCCTGGCCCAGCCCGCCCGACCCATTAATAATTGGGCCGGGCCTCGGGCATAAACCGAAGCCCGATATTACATGGGCCCGGCCTGTTTAGAAACGGGCCGGGCTTCGGGCCGGCCTGTTTCGAATGTCGGGCTTTGATTTTTTCATTTTTAACGGGTCGGGCCAGCCCGACCCGGCCCGATGCCCAGCCTTAATTAAAACCATCCTGTAAGCAGGGCAGAGCTAGAGTTTTGTAGCTAAGGGGCACTGGTAATAAATTTTAAAATTTTAAAAGGTCGTAAACATGTAAATAAGAAAAATTGACATAAAGTGTCAACATAAAAATAAGTATTTTTCATGGCTCTGTGTGGGCATTTGTCCACACGTTGCCTCGCTCCTGCCTGCAAGTATGAGGGCATTGTGTTAAACGTCATGCATCGGGTACATGAAAGAATTTGAAAGCCATATATGATTTTTCTCTCTTGGGGTAAGCTTCCAAATCTTTATGAAAATTTAATCCTGAAAACAGATGTTTGGTTCCCCTTTTTGTTGTTTTGTTGATACCAACCTTTTATTTTTCTGTTATTTCCACAAGATTATGGAGCAAATTCCAGGAATAAATGAGGTTAAATATGATTTCTTGCGAACTTGGCCACTTGAATAAATGAGGTTGAATACGATTTCTTGCGAACTTGGCGACTTTTGGAGACCTTTGTTCATGCATGCAAGAAAGCTTGGTGTATGATTATTAATTGCCATCTATCATTGATTAAATGATGCGTCATGTGTGTGATAATGATAAGACTTGAAATAAACCAAAAGAAGAAATCAAAGCCTTCCTGCAGATTCGATGACATGCTTCAATTTCTTTTGTCTCCAAATCATTTATTTCATGCATTTAGATCTATATAGGCTTATGAAGCCATCAACGCATAAAGGTGCACAGTAAAACAACCAAGTCTACAGCTAGATTTGCAAGGGCTAGGAGGTTGGACTTAAGTTGAAGAAGATCAAGAGTTTAACATCTGAACCGGCTCAACTGTATTAAGTAGGAACAGGTAAGTGATCTACTTAACTCTGAATCTTATCTATCAAAGAGGAAAAAGAAGAAGATTGATGGTCTTGTATCGAACCGAGGTTGAAGGTCAAGTGTTCCAACTCCAATATTGGGGCTTCTTTTTAAGTAAAATTCAGTTATGTTTGTCTATTCTAAAGGGTTATTTTATGTAAATATTCTCCCAATTTTTTTATTAATAAATTCCGGGGCAAACCCCCAGCATCAGTAGTTCTCTGGAAAGGGTTGTTTTAGAGTTCTATAATTTGGTAAAGGGTCTTTAGGTGCAACCATTTCTACTGAAATTGGATTGAGTGAAGCGGCTGATTTACTGATTTATAGGTGCATTGGTTATGAATAAACAAAAAAAAATATTTTTTTAAAGGGAAAAGAGTATAAATTCCTTTTAAATAAAAAATTACATTCAAAGTCTCCACCCAAAATTTCAATTTTCAAAATCTTAGGGAAACAATGGCCCTTGCCACTTGCCAGCCCCTAATGGGAGACACTGACCACAGTAAATGAAAAAACCTATAAGAATTTGCTCAAAAGTAAAAGAAATAAAAATATATTAAAAGTTAGTTAATACTTGACATATGGCACTCTTGAATCGGACTTTAGGTACAGCAGGTTAAAACTAAGTACGATTTGTTCACTCATCTAGAGAGTCGTTTCTCCATTTTCTTGAAAAGCATTCTTTATATATATGCTTTGTCTCAAACGCTAAGTGAGAACTCTCTTTATATGTATGTTTTGTCTTAAACGCTAAGTGAGCACTCTCCCAAGTCTCAAAGTCTGTGCTTCCTTATCAAAATAAGAGAAAATGTTGACAAATAAAACGAACTTGTGGAATAAAAAGCATCCATTTGCGGGTGTTCTCACACATTCATGGTCTAATGCATGGGTACATAAATGAAACACTTTGTTCTCAAGAACTCAGTTTGGGTTCCTGTTGCCAAACACCTGGACACATTCATGGTCTATTGCATGGGTACATTCATGAAACACTCTATTCCGAAGAACCTAGTTTGGGTTCCTGTTACCGAACACCTCCATTTGGTGTCGCGATGGTTTATTTATTTATTTTTTTTTTAAGGGAACAAATTAGAAAGGAATCTGACAAGTCTAAAATTGAAATTTTCAGCAGTCATGAGATCTCACCGGGAATGTTAATGGTGAGGATTTGAATCTTAATCCCCTTAGTCATATTGCATGCAATCCAGTTTGCAATTGAGTTCAATATTTGCGCCGATTTTTCTTACTGGATTCAATGGGTATCAAGATCCTATTGCATGTAGAAATTCCAACACAGTTTCGTACACTCACTTCTGGATTTGGTTCTGAGTTCCATTAGTTTGGAAGTTGTAAAAGTTATATCCAACCCAATTAGATCCACTTACAACTTAGCTTAGATAAGGTGTCAGGGACACCTTGTTTAAGATGCTTTGCTCAAAAAATGCTGGAGCCCAAGTGTATCAATTGTACGTTTGCGAGACTCTGTCCAGCCGAAACAATAGATCGTAAACTAAAGTGCATATTTTGGAAGAAACGTATAAAACAAAATCTCAACGCCATGGATGTCAAACTCATCTACCATTAGAATTAGAACAAAAACACAACTATTTACACTCAAGAAATAAGTCAGTAGCCTAGAACAGGCTAATACAAAAAGGATCAGTCATCTCATCAGGATTTTCCGACGACCGGAAACTACAAAGAGTAGTATGTACACCTTTGGCTGCAAAAAATTCAACCACTTTCCGATCTAATTCTTCTACTCCATAGCTCATTCAGCAAAGGCCAGACTCAAAGAACCATTGAAAGCAGCCCCAAAAGAATCAAAACCCAATCTTTCTAACAAAACTCTCAAAGGCTGGCCCATGGCATGGCTTCCTGGGCTTCCTGGCTAGAGAGCTTGCCTTTACAAAAATCGCTTCAGGTTCGATTCGGCCCGAATTAGTCGTGCCAGCAAAGGAGCATGACGACGCATTGCCGGATAATGTAGAGCCTGGCTCTCTGTTCCCTGAGAGCTCCTCCAAGTCCTCTGCTGGACAACCTTCTCTTTGATGAGCCAACTGCTCCCATTGGCTGATCACTCCCTTGTTGAACCTTAACTTGAACCAAACAAGACCAAGTTGGTCCTGTGTAAGATCTATCAGAGTGCCTGTGATTCAGATGATGACACAAACTGATTGGGGTGGAGTACTGCTTGAGAAGAGGAAGAAGGTACCTCTATATATAGGAAACAGGGCTAGGTGGGTGCAGTGGGGAGTGGACCAAGACTGACTACGGCAAGCAAGAGTGCCTATCGCCACCCACTAATTGAGACAAAACCCTATATATGGCTGCCAACTTGCTTAATTAAGAAAAAAAAAAGTACTGCAATTCAACTTCTTTAATTCATTTCCATCTACTTGAATGCCAAGTGGTGCTCTTAGATTTATATATAATTTGGGTGTGAAAAGCAATGCTTTGAAACATCCATCCCTTATTTCTATTCCCCATGCAAATGTCACTAGGTTGGACCTAACGCACGGAACAGAACTTAGAATCGAGTTAGTTTTTATTTCTCCTCAAGAGAAGTTCGACTGGTGGGAGTGTGCTTTCCTTGTGTAGAAGCCCATGTCCTATGGTAACAATATAACTTGATTAAACAGTAGGGTTTTGCTTTCAATATTGTCCCAAGAGGGGATGGGACCAAACCTCGTTAAAGCTCGTGCTGGTTCGTATGCATGGTCCCCTGAATGACAAGTGAATTGAAATAAAACTTCATCTTTTCAACTATCTTTTTGTTTTTCTGCAGCAAGCATGGAAAACTGTTGCCGGTTTTATTCTCCGGTTGTCTCATGGTTGTTGGCCTCATCATTTCTCTTCCGATATATTCCTTCGAACCTTACCGCTAGAATTAAAACCATCCCACAAGCAAGGCGGAGCTAGAAATTTTTAGCTAAAGGATACTAGTAATAAATTTTAAATTTTGAAGGATCATAAACAGTGGCGTAGCCATATGGTGGCTGGAGTGGGCAGTTGCCCTGCCTCACAAAATTAATTTAATATATATATTAATGTTTTGATATATTTGATTATTACACATGTAAGTGCCTCAAAACAATTAAAAGTACTGAATGAATGTCTCCGCCAAAAAAAATTTCTAGCTCCGCTAGTGGTCATAAACATGTAAATGAGAAAAATTGACATAAAGTATCAACATAAACATAAGTATTTTTTGTAGCTCTGTGTGGGCAATTGCCCACAGGTTGACTGACAAAAACAGATGTTTTGTTTTGTTTTCCCTGTTTGTTGTTTTGTTAATACGATCATTTTATTTTCCTGTTATTTCCATAAGATTATTGAGCAAATTCAGGAACTTTTGGTAATCAGGGCACACCCACTTGAATAAATGAGGTTGAATATGATTTCCTGCGAAGTTGGCGACTTTTGGAGACTTTTTTTCATGCATGCAAGAAAGCTTGATGTATGATCATCAATTGCCATCTATCATTGATTAAATGATGTGTCATGTGTGTGATAATGATAAGACTTGAAATAAACCAAAAGAAGAAATCCAAGCCTTCCCGCAGATTCCATGATATGCTTTAATTTCTTTTGTCTCCAAATCATTCATTTCATGTTTTTGGATCTATATAGGCTTATGAAGCCATCAACCCATAAAGCTCAGTAGAACAACCAAGTCTGCAGCTAGATTTGCCAGGCTTGGAGGTTGAACTTAAGTTGAAGAAGGTCAAGAGTTTAATATCTGAACCGGCTCAACTGTATAAAGTATAAACTGGTAAGTGATCTACTTAACTCTGAATCTTATCTATCAAAAGGAAAAGAAAGAAGATTGATGGTTTTATTTCGAACCGAGGTTGCAGGTCAAGTGTTCCAACTCCAATATTAGGTATTGGGTCTTTAGGTACAACCATGAATACTAGTACCCATCAGTTCACTCATCTAGAGAGTCGTTATATATATATATATAAAGAGAGAGTACTCACGTAGTGTTTAAGACAAAGTGTGTGTGTGTGTATATATATATATATATATATATACACACACACACACTTTGTCTTAAACGCTACGTGAGTACTCTCTCTTTATATACTTCATATATATGTTTTGTCTTAAACGCTAAGTGAGCACTCTCCCAAGTCTCAAAGGCTGTGCTTCCTCATCAAAATAAGGGAAAACGTTGACATATAAAACGAACTTGTGGAATAAAAAGCATCCATTTGAGGGTGTTCGGACACATCCATTTGCTGGTGTTCAGACACATTCATGGTCTACTGCGTGGGTACATTCATGAAACACTCTGCAGTTTTGGGTTCCTGTTGCCGAACACCTCCTTTGGTGTCGCATTGATGGTTTATTTCTTTCTTTTTTAAGGGAACAAATTAGTAAGGAATCTGACAAGTCTAAAATTGAAATCTTCAGCAGTCATGAGACCTCACCGGGAATGTTAATGGTGAGGATTTGAATCTTAATCCCATTAGTAAGATTGCACGCAATCAGTTTGCAATTGAATTCAATTTTTGTGTCGACTTTCCTTACTGGATTCGATGGGTATCAAGATCCTATTACATCTAGAAATTCCAACACAGTTTCGTGCACTCACTTCTGGATTTGATTTTGAGTTTCGTTAGTTCGGAAGTTGTAAGATAAGGTGTCAGGGACACCTTGTTTAAGATGCTTTGCTCAAAAAATACTGGAGACCAAGTGTCAGTGACACTCTGCCCAGCCGAAACAAGTAGACCTTAAATTAAAGTGCATATTTTGGAAGAAACGTATAAAACAAAATCTCAAAGCCATGGATGACAAACTCATCTACCATTAGAATTAGAACAAAAGCATAACTATTTACAGTCAAGAAATAAGTCAGTAGCCTACAACAGGCTAATACAAAAATTAATCTCATCAGGATTTTGTGACGGGAACACGGCAACCGGCAACTACAAACGGTAGCAATTGCTCCTTTGATTGAGAAAAATCAACCACTTGCTGAATTCTTCTTCACCGGAGCTCATTCAGCAAAGGCCAAGCTCAAGAACCTCCAAAAAGGTCAATACTCAAATCATTTTGGGTTCTGTTCGACTCGAATCAGTCATGCCAGCAAAGAAGCATGACGACACATTGCCGGAAAATGTAGAGCCTGGCTTTCTGTTCCCTCAGAGCTCCGCCAAGCCCTCTGCTTGACAACCTTCTCTTTGATGAGCCAGCTGCTCCCATCTTCATGGCTTATGACTCCCTTGTAGAGCCTTGACTTGAACCAAAGATGACCAACTTGGTCTTGAAGATCTATGAAAGTTCCTGTGATTCAGATGATGACACAAACGATTGGGGTTGAGTACTGCTTGAGAAGATGAAGAAGGTACCTCTATATATAGGGAGGGGGCAAGGGGCGTGCAGTGGGGAGGGGACCAAGGGTAAGGCTATTAACCCCAACTTGTTGAGACAGGACTCTATATATGGCTGCCATCTTGCTTAATTAAGAAAAAACGTATTATAATTCACATTTTTAAATTCATTTCTATCTACTTGAATGCTAAGTTTTCTTAGATTAATATATACTTTGGGGGTTGAAAACAATGTTTTGAAACATTCATCCCTTATTTCTCTTCCCCATGCAAATGTCACGAGGTTGGACCTAAGGCACTGAACAGGATTAGGGAATATAGTTCAGTTTTTGTTTCTCCTCAAGAGAAGTTCGACTGTGGGGAGTGTTACTTGAAAGAATTTCTTTGCTTGTGTTGAAACCCATGCCCTATAGTAAGAAAATGACTTGATTAAACACTAGGGTTTTGCTTTCAATATTGTCCCAGGAGGGGAAGGGACCAAAACTCGTGGAAGTTCGTGCTAGTTCATAAGCATGGTCCCAAGTTCAACCATCTTTTTGTTTTGCTGCAACAAGCGTGGAAAACGGCTGCCCGTTTTATTCTCCGGTTGTCTCACGGTGCCGGCCTCGTTGTTTTTTTTGATATATTCCTTTTTACTTTGCTGCAAGAAACTAAACTCCCTAAACATTGTGAAGAGTGTGGAGTATTCACTAGGGCGGAATTTTTTTTTCATGAGAACTGAATTATAATTTCAAAATTTTGATATGAGTGAAATATCATTTTTTAAAATTTTTATATAAAACAAGTGATTTTTTTTCAAATTTACATGTAAATTTAATTTTTTTTCAGAAAAACCAAGGCCCCTCCCGCCCCCCGCACTCAGTATATATATATATATATATATATACTAGAGAGAGAGAGAATTCAGAGTAAAAACATTTCATTGACGAATTCTAGTGTAAGAAATGTGCCAAATGTTTTTTTGTCTCACATGCATCCGTGCATAATAAAAGATTCATCTTCAATAATTTTAGCTACCGTACACGCTAACGAGTGCATAAAAACGGGGATGAGACGAACACTCCCTGCTTGTTTTGCACACGAATCAATGGCACGAAACAGTCTGTGTCCAATTCGTTTAATAAATAAGAGCTAGTCACAAACTCGTTTGATATTTTTAAAATCTCCCGATATTGTCGGCATTCTGAACCCAATCGATAACAAAGGTGGGGAGACTCTACCAGAAGCTCCTTATGGGAACATCAGCAGATTGTTTCAATACCTTCGAAATATCGTAAGCAATGCAACTGTTTTGTCATTTCTGTTCTTTCTGTTTATGGAAGCTCCCAAACTTACTTGCATTTCATGTTTATGCAAAAAAAAGATATTCACAAAAAATCGGAAAGGTTTTTGAGGTAATTGTAGACAGATTTGGTGTCAACTAGAGAACACTTGTAGATTCCAAAGGCCAAACTGAAGAGGGGAAATGTCAGGGCTTGGGTAGGGACGTTAGACACGTTTATTTCATGGCAGGGGCGAGGGCGACACGCTTCCCTCTGGCCCAGGGTCAGCCCAACATGTTGCCACCATGAAAGCTTAGACAAAGATAAAAAAAAGAGTGTCCCCATATGAAGAGACACGTGACTCAACAAATTCTGACACAAGTGGAAGTGCAGAGAACCTGTTTGAGAGAAATTGGAAAGCAACACTGAACTTCAAAGCCTACCAATGCATTTAAAAAGTTATATAAACATAAAATAAAATATTTAAAAAATTATATAGATCAAACAGAAACGAGGTTCCGCTGCTGTAACGCTGTTCAGAAAACCCCCAGAGCTAGGGTATCGGAATCCAAAAAGTGAAGATCACCATGAACCATTAAACTGTGTGAAACAAATGTACAGGGAATTTTTTTCAGTAACTATCATGATGCATTAGTTTTCTTGTGCGAAAACATTTCTCAACTACACAACATGCAAACATCCGATTTCTTTCCAGAAACTCTTAAATTACAGAAAGAAAAAAGAAACTGCACATCAGTCTTAAGGGAACCAAAATTTTCACCCCCCGGCTCGACCTCACATAATGCAGCCAAACAAAAGCTAAAAAGAAAAAGGAAAGACAATTCCATTGGCAACTATGATTTTGGTCACAGTTGATCCTAGTTTACGCGAAGGAAGGATGGCTCTCTTAAACTTTGGACTTCTCCAAGACTTTCACAAGGATAGCAGGACAAACTTGAGGAAGGGATTAGTTGATCGCCTGCGCCTGCATGAAGCATGCTACCAGACACATCTTTAAGATGTTCCACTGCCAGCTGCTTTAATAAAATTCACAAACCTTGAGGGGTACCAAACAAAAGCGGAAGCTTCTTCCAGTCCCATGAATCTAAATTTGTGGAAGCAACAGCATAGATCGTAACTCCAACAGTAATGATTAGTATACTAGCCTTCGCACAACTTCCACGGCTGGCCACCTTTGCAAGTAGTGCCTTGCAAAGCTTGTCCGTGAGTCTAATGGATGCTAGGCAATCTGCATCTGTTTCCCCACCATTCACGGTTTGCTCATTCTATTGTGCAATAACGAATAGTTTAGTTTATGAAGGGAGCAAAGGAGCTTCGAGAAGGGTACAAGAAAGGGTGTTGATGTACTTGCCTTCAGTCTCAGAGTCTTGAGGGTCCGCCTAAGATTATCAAAGGGCCTGAGTTTTGTTGAGTATTGCTTCCATTCTTCAGAAATTTTTGTTAGAACAACAACACTGGCATCAATATTTTTAACGTGTGCATTTTCCTGTTGGCAAATTTCAAACCAAAACCCTGTCATGTTAGATGCATATATGGTGGATGCAAAAGACAAAGAGAAAGTAAATGCTGAAAACACAAACCCATTGCTTATAGCATTCAGAACTCTGAGTGAGACACCAAATAAATATTTCTGCAGCTTCCCCTGACAGCTCTGGGTTGTCTGTCCAAAAATAGAAAGCTCCAGGAATAAGCTTAAGACAAATAGTGGATGCTAAACTCAAACTGATACTGACGGAAATGAGTAAAAACTAGAAGCCTAGAACCCATGTAGACGTGTTATTTAACTCTATGAAATTACTAAACCTATCAGTGCACCAGTGACAGACATTTGGAGCCAGGCTGGTCCATTATAGAAATGGAACTGTGGCGGTCACTTGAAACAACCAGAGAGCTTGTAGTACTGAAAATTTCTACAATTGACTAAAATAGCCATCAATTCATCATGTTTGGTGAGAAAAGTGGTGCATTATTTGCCAACATCCAAGACCTATATATGATTTTTCAGATTGGAACCTGAGCCCTTTATTGATGAAAAAGGAGGGGTCCACCAAGGACCTTACTTTTACTAATTGCTGAGAATGTGATTGGAAGTAGTTGCTGTGCCACTTGTTTCACAGCTCTGCTTCCAGGGGAACCTGCAAGCGCCAGCTCCTTCAGGAAAGGATATACAGCTTGAAACCTTTCACTTGCCTGTAGAGCATGGGCAATTAAAAGTAGTTCCTTGAAAGAATAAGAACAACATAAAATGAAAAACATGCAGAAAAGGCTAACCTTAATTCTAGCTGAAGGGATAGGGAATGTAGCATGGATCAATAAATCAAATGCAGAGGGTGGTACCAGGCGCTCTCCTTTTCTCACGGCACCATTCAGTAAAACAGGCCTTGCTTTAGGGCTTGACAAGATTCTGTAAATACACGTCCTTTAGAAATAATCACCAGGATAAAGATTTGTATAAACAGCATGAAGTCCCCACACAAACCTCTCCAACAACTGCAAGATCAGGTCTCTCGATTGGGGATTGCTTGATTTGCTTGAAGCCATAGGCATTAAAATTTGAACCAACAAAGACATCCCCAAGGCCAGGTCACCTTGAGATGCCTAGAAGAATGAAATTCAGTTCAGTATCAATGCCAAATAGATTTACATTGTGCTTCAGCTACTAACAAATAACAAGTCACAAGGTCAGGACACATTGTTCACACCTGTGCAATAACCCATACCAAAACAGGAATTTTCTCTTGCCCTTGATATTTTGGGTTAGTTTTCAGCGTCTGCACAAGACCCAACAATGCTTCTGGTCTTCGCCTTACCACCATGGCCAGGACGAGAAAAATGGCCACCTGGATTATAGCAGTGAGCTTTCAGAAGACATAGAAATGAACTGCTAAAAATTTTGTTGTGTCTGGCATCAGTTATACAAGATAAGAAGCTCTCATATGAAGAAACAATATCAAGATCATCACATAAAATCAAATAACAGGACCAGGATCAAGAAATTCTAATGATCACGAGAAATAGCAGGACTTGAAATATCTTAAAGTACACTACCCCAATGAAAAAATAGGAGAAAAATGAATGCGACAAAAAAAGTGTATGTGAAACTTCCTTTTGACTGACAAAATACTAAAAAATGACTACATAATTGTGGTTTTCTAACCATGGGATCCTTTGAACAGAAACATCCAGACATGTTCATATTTCTATTTTGCCTTTTCCGTCATGTTATCAAATCGAGATGCTCAACAAACACTTCCACTAATTCAAACATATTGGGCTTCATTGATCTACCTTTTGATGTACATGGTTCACATATTGTTGACGGTTATATATATATATATATATATATATATATATATATATATATATATATATCCGAATCGACCAAAATGTAGTTTTCATGTATTGATTTTCCATTTCTCTAAATACAAAACCTTCTATGCATCCAGAAACAGCCCAGACCTACCAGTTTTCCAAATTATGGACCAGCCTAGAGACTAATAAAACAGTTTTCCAAAGCAAGTGGTCCTCTCCCAGCAAACCAGTCCTTGGGCACCTATGTCGCATAGGTATGGGTGATAGTGGGGGGGCTGGTATTGGTGTAAGTGCAGAGTACTTTCAAAAAACTTGGGTCCGCTGACGCGCGCACGTGTGTGTGTGTGTATAAAGATGTTAACAAAACTGAAAACAAATAGATTAAGAAATGTACAAGCACAGCAGCAAGAGGAAGCAACAGTTCAATGAGTAGAAGATGTTGGAAAAAGCGGCCAAATACCAGTATAGATGCATAGTTTTTCCAAAAACAAAACCCCAAAATTTGGATGATTTTGGACTCAATCAACTTTGACCAAGTTCAAAATTGGACAGACTCTGCCTCGGGTGCATTGACCGCATCCGACTCGGTCAACCCCACACCCAAGCAGTGTTTGAAGCAGTACTGCCACTGGTACCAGTGTCAATATGTCACTCCAATGTCTGTGTGACATAGTTAGTCACTTAGATCAGACAAGGTGGCCATAAGCAAGACGTGGCATAGAGAAATTTCACCAAAAATTTCCCTATATGACTTTGCAACAACAAAAGAATGCATCCACAATTAGATTGCAACTTAACAGGCAACTGAATTGCAACAATCTCTTCTTGTTTCTAAGTGCTTCTTCTTCTTGCCGACCACAAAACTTACTAAAATTTTCATCCGAGGCACCATGACAGAATGAAAGAACCTTACTTTATTTGACCATCACCCAGTCACAAAAGCACATGATAAAGGGGCCCAACACATAATTAGCTGGAACAACCATGTGATTTAATCTTCCATAGGGAAATGCACAATGACAAAAGTTAGGAGCTATAACATGCAAGCCATCATAATAGGAGTTGAATGCACAAAAAACAAAAATTTCCATCCCACTTTCAGGAATTAGACTCAAAGATAAGTTGTGTTCACATCGAAGATTAAGCAAGGAAGCATTTTTATGATTAATGAGTAATTCTACTATCAGAAACATTTACCTAAAAAAATTTTTATGATGAAACATCCACAGCAGAAAGATAGTCACCTGTCCTTTAGATGATGGCTTCTGCGGAATGGACTTTTTTGAACTCTTTGCACTGCCTTGATGGGCGGCAAGATCCACAAAGATACTGTCCAATGCCCATAACATAAATTCACCAAGAGCCTCTACAGGTCTTTGGCCTATCCAGTCAACAGATGTCACATATACATCCTCAGAAATGTAACTAACAGGTACCTGGAGGAAAAAAGAAAAAGGAAAAATAGTTGAGACATTTAACCTTGCAAGCTATTTACTACCTTAAATCCTATACAATTTTAGGCAACAAGGAAAAGGATTATAGAAAAAATAATATTACATCATCATGTGTAATGGTGGCATAGACAATTAAAATTTCAACAATTAGAGCATAAACACTTAGATAACAAAAGCAAACGTATGATCCATGTACACATATGTCAGTGAAATCAAGTTTCTATACTGCTGATCATTCACCTAAAATAGATATTCATAGAAAATGATAATCCATCACCTTGAACATCAACTACATCTTTCTGCACCACAATAACTTATTGGACCCTCATGCTATTGTTAAAGCTCAAAAATGTTGTTACTCTGAAACATAACTGGATAAATCAGTGGTATAAATTTGTTTATGAAGTGATAATAGAGTTCCCCATCGACAAAGCCCAAAGTTAAAAAAAGGGGAGGTGTACATCAAATATAGCAATCATGAATTACCTTTTTATATTTGATCTCATGCCCGACAGCTACAATAACAGAACAAAGATGGAAGAGGAAAGAAGAAAAGGAGAACATAGCATATACTCAACTAGGCAGAAAAATAGACCAAGTCACTCATAGTTCAGAAAATAGCCGTTCCAAGTCACGTATGAGCCATTTACAAGCACTTCATGCTTAATGAGCTCAGCGCTAACCAATGACTGCTGCAGAATACAGGTGCATGTGTGCATATTCTCCCTTTGAGAGAGATAACTACCAAATCAAAAGTAACCGCGTGAAGAGGGACCATGAGTTGGAGATCTGCACAGGGCCCTCCCCAATGCGCAATGTACACAAACTATGTTGGAAATGGAAACAGAATGCCCTGGTTGGCTGCATGGGTGACTCTCACACATGATATTGGTCGGTATATCTAATTTTTTCTCATAGTAAAAACGCTCAAACGTAAGCTAGCAGACAATACCAGTGTGCCAAAAAAAAACAAAAAAACACGTAAACACTCTTTTGCTTCATCAGAAAGATGCATCATAATAAACAAAGAAGCCGGTCAACATGCCCATTAGATACCGCGAGGACCTAGCAACTTCTTTGTGACGAAAAGGGCATACAGTGTTCAAGTAGGGGCCTAGTATAACTCTGGAGTAAGAAATAGTAGATGCGCATGCCTAAGGAAAGAGTTTGTCCTCTGATCCACCTAAACAATTTTCAACTTAACGATGGGCATGAAAGCGAAGGGACAAAGATTTTCTGATTAAGTTTGATCTACGTTGTTGCTTCGAAGAAACCAGCTACGACTAATTCAGTAAGTGGAGATATTGTGTGGCCAGGTTACAATGGCTATCTCCCGACTTAACTTTTTCTAGATAGGAGCAACAGATCAAGAGCGCCTCGCAACAGGAGCAAATAAAGATAAAAAAATCTCCAGAGAACAACAACATGAGGATTTCAGATTATTAAGGCCATCGTATGCAAGAACAGACCTACCCCAAAACTGACTCGAAATTATAATTAAATCCAAAAACACAATCCACATACATTTGGTTCCTTCATACGCCAACCAGAGATTAACTTACATCCACGATCTTCGAGACGAGGGATTCCTTGAACATCTTTGTCCACGGGAATTGAGATGCGCTAATGCCGGAGAACGCCCTCGCATAGTAATCCGCGAATCTTACGAGCTGAATATCCGGTGCATTTTCATATAAACCCTAAATAATAAAAAAACAACAAACAGAAAACGACGTCAGGATTCCGAGTCTTCTCCAGGTATGAGCGTCCACTAACTAGACCCCGCAAAGAGCCGTGCAACACTAACAATCAATCAAGGGAACGGCAAAAAAGTGCAAGATCAGAGCGCACCGAGACTTCCGCAAGGAACGCCGAGAGATCACCGGAATCGATCTTGGAGGCAGCCTCGGGGATGGTGACCCTCGGCTTCTTCTGCTTGGGCTTCTCATCAACGATCCCGTTGGGGAGAGAATTGTCCACCTCGCTGTCATCACCGTCGTCGGAGCTCGCGCTTCCTCCGGGTCGCTTCACGACAATCTCAGCCGCGGCTGCTGCCGCTGCGGCGGTCGCCGCCTTCTGAGCCTCTACAGCGCGTCTTCGCCGCTCCTCGGCGTGCTGCTCCACCGATCGGAAGACGTTATCGCTGGCGCCGTTTTGGTGGAGAGGCTCGCCGCCAGGGGGGTGAGAATTCTCGTGTTTGGGTTTGCGCTGGCGTTTGGGGTAAACGACTTCCTGCCAACCGTGGTCTACCGGGGAATTCTCGAGATTTTCCATGGAATTCGTGGAGAATTCCTCCATTGCAAAAGAATTGGAGGTGATAGTAACAATCAAAAGAAAAAAGAGAGAAAGAGGGAGAAAGAGAATGAGAGACGGAGTTTGACCCCGGAAAGCGAGGCAAAAAAGGAAGGAAAGGAAAGACAAGGCCCTTTTATATTGCGGCTCCGTGCATGGCGTGCATTTATTTCCGAAACATCCTTGATTTTGCGTATAATTACCAGATTGGCATCGTCTAGGAATTTTTCCAAATGCGACCACAACTTAAAAGAAATTGACACTTTCATTCCTCCCATATTTTGATTAACATGGCAGTGGCACTTTCGGAAAGTACTTTTATGTCACGTTCTCGACCCGACCTTATTTATAAAAAACATTTTTATTAATGAATAACCTTGGGAATTATTTTGAAGCCCTTGAGCAAAGAGGTAGATGCATTTTTTAATACAAAACAGACATGGTGTTGCAGATCCTTTTATGATAAAGTATGAATTGAAAATTACTTTTTCAGTCCCCACAATTTTTATTTAAGTTTTTTATATTCACTCATATACAATAGAGACATTTACTTCTACCCTATAAGCCACAAAATTTGTTCTCAACTTGTACACAAATTTATCTTTTCTATACTTTTTTAACTATAAGTAGCATATGGCTATGGGTTTGTGCCATCAATTTATTAACTTGTTCAATATTACAAAATATTTTCTACTCTTATAAGCTGGAATCCAGATTTATATCACAACAGGAGAATCTTTTTTAAAAAGTATTGCCTTAATGCCGTAAGATCTCATGCTCACAAACAAATTAAAGGGTTTTAACTTTTGCTTTTCTTTTTCTAGCAAAAGAGCATAACAAGCATTCAGCCCAACCAAGGAGAGCTCCTTATAAAAGGAAGGAGGAATGAATTAATTTTTGTTGGGGCAAAAAAGACCGTTTACCAGAACAATCCCAATATCGTGCGGTTTCTTGTAAATATCGGATTAGTAGGCCTACTTTTGCAAATCGAGTCGTTAGGGTGGTCCACTCCCAAAGCATCAACCATCGTTATCGCCAAATGTCGTTATCAAGTCACGAGAAACTCGTTAAATTCAAAGCGGACAAAAATTGTTTTATTTTCACGTGAAAAAATGTTGAAATAGACAGATGCATAGACCAAACTAATCTCACTTGGTGCACCGTTGCTGTCAGCATCCATACTGATTTCTGGCGTTTTTTTGTTTTTAATCATGTACATGCAAACATGAGTGTAATTCTGACTACTTAGGAGGTAAGAGACAAAAAAATAACACTTCTTTTAAATTAAAATATCAAATCATTTTTTTGTTTAATTTAACTTCTTAAATATAAACTTAGGAGTGGCTCTGGAACAATTCGAATATTAAGTCAATCAATTTTTTTAGTGTTCATAAACATGTTAGCATGTTTATATCCTCCAAGGTTTTCACACATTCAATGGTGATGTCATGGACTTGAGGTCGCTATTTGACAATTTGTCGTCGACATGAGGATCTCACTCAAAATAGAAACGTTACACATTCAAAATTTTGGTAAACAGCTAAATAAAAATTTAGCCATCTACCTTTTCAAAAGAAATTCTTCTTTAAACTTCAGTTCTGTCCTTTGTTCCAATAAGAACCAGTCTGTCAACTAATAATAGCAAAGAATCTGTCCCCCATCGTCACATGATGATGCATGGTAGTTGCTCCATTATCCAAATTTGGCGTGCAAAAAACAAAAGGGCAGTGTTATATATGAGGTAAAGGACAACTTTTATATATTAATTCAACGAATTGATTTCCAACTATGATAATGGCACCACATTTACGCTGCATTTGTTTCATGCATATGCAGTTAAATAATAATTTTTCACCAACTGCATACTCCTTAATGTCAAATATTTTACACTTTTTTCACAAGAAGAAATCGTGTTATGGTTAACACGAAATTCCTTCATAAAATGATAAGTTTTTCTTCAAAAAAATTGCTCTTACAGTTTTAATTAATTTTATTCCAAAAGATTAGTTTCTTGAATTGCTTCGACATGTTTCTGCAATAAGTTTATCCTTTGGCATCTGCGGTCTCCTCACCAATGGTGCAAAGTTTTAACGATTCAATACTTGGAAGGTTCTAAAAATGTTCACCATTTTTTTTTTCTGTGCCAAATTGTCACGCAGGTTCTATCAAGTCCCGAAGAAACTGCGCCCGAGCTTGTGGCATAAAACCCAAAAACAATAGTTTGCTCCCAAGTCTATGCCTTCTTAGGCTTATGCAGAGGATGCCTAAGGGGGCATTTGACATCCAGAACACTCATCACAGTTTCCTATTTCTTATGAATCCGTTTCAAAGATTGTGTTTCATGAATGCCTCAACCTCAATGAGGCACATTTATAAAACACTGCGCCAATGTTTCTGTTACCAAATGCCCCCAAGGAAATCAAACCAGCGACTGGCTCAACTAGCTACACCAAACACCTCGGTGTAGACTTGTTCTGGTGGATTTTGCAACAGAATCAAATCATGAGCATCCATAGAATGTTCACCAATCTTAGGTGCAGTTACGCGCCAATACAAGTAGTATTTTCCTCTCGATCCATTTCTTTCATGGCTCTCTGATGCCGCGACATCATTTGTATTCTTTCAGCTCTTACAGTATTAAGAATTGGAAAGCGCAGGGCGTGGATAGATTTCAGGAATTTTGTTTCTGCACTCGCCTTCTCAAGAAATTGACATCACTTCAATAAGTTAGTCTGACTAGACAAAAAAGAACCATCGATGTGCTTACTGTAACTCGGAAAGAGAACAATATTTGTGCTGACAAAACATAATAAACATTCCACAGGATCTTTGTATACCTTCCAAATCAACCTTGTATTCAAGAATTGCAGTAACGAAGTACATGATAAGATCCTGTGTTAAATTTACCAGGCTCTCCCCCAGCTTTTAGGATAATATATTTCAGGGAGGACACCAATCTTATTCTTTCAGACTTCCCTAGTATTTGATGGGTTCCTACACCAATTTTCCAGCTCAACTTCATCAGAGTACAACATTAGCTTGTCTTTTCCTCTTCTAGTTAGCTTCAGGGTACTATAGTGACCTACCAGG
This sequence comes from Nymphaea colorata, assembly GCF_008831285.2. Lineage (NCBI taxonomy): Eukaryota > Viridiplantae > Streptophyta > Magnoliopsida > Nymphaeales > Nymphaeaceae > Nymphaea > Nymphaea colorata. Next base: position 18,276,332 of record NC_045148.1, read on the forward strand.
AACTCAGCGTCCATATAATACACCTTCTCGGATCCCTTCATATGGTAGCGCAAAAGATGGCCCCAGGTCTGCTACCCTCCAAAGATTTCGGGGAAGGAAATCAATTTTGCCTTCAAGGAGACACCCATTATTTTCTCAATCAGTATACTTCTCAATTCCAAGACATGTTCAGATGTTTCTTATTGACCTTCTCGCTGCTCACCAGACTCAACATCTTCCACGCTTTCCATGTCTGTGAGATCCTTACTCATGGTAAATACCCAACTGTCGCCCTCTTTTATTTCCCACTGTCTTTTAAGCTCATTGATGGCGTTGGTTGCAGCTGCTGCGACAGCAGGGTTGCTATCTTGTGCCAGCCTCTGCTTAGATAGACGTGAACACATCCACAAAATAAATTAATCTTACTTTAAGAACATGGTTCAATCAGTAGGGAATTAATCATGTACAAGACTTGAGTCAGAGACTGAAATATTGATGCAGTCTACTAGAAATATTAAAAAACAGTACCTGCAAGGCCCCCATGCCTGCATTGCCAAGAGTCCACATAGACGGTGCTGCTGCCAAGGCATTCGCCAGAGCCTGCCTGCAACACAGAGCCAAGTTAAGCATGAGCAACAAGCCAATACTAATATAACCGTTTGATATTCTGAATCAGTGTGAACAAATTTAACATAAAAAGATGAAAAGGAAAATCACGTGAAAGGCAATACAAGTTACAAACCTGGTACCAACATCAGGAGAACTAGAGCATTCGGCCAATAAAGAAACACTACTTTTCCCATCCATTGCATCAAGATCTATTAGAGTTGCCACTAGCAATTCTAGCTGCAGTCAATAAACGGAAAAGAAAAAATTATTATTTTAAAAATATCAAGAACTCATCTTAAAAGCTTCTTTATTATGTGATACTGGTCGCAGACCTCCTCTGGATCAGTGTAGTCAATTCCATCGGCTTCAGATAGTGCAGTTGCCATGCTCAAATAAGCTTCCTGTGAAGACCCATTTGGAAGAAAATGAATATGTTTTTTCCAATGCCATCCAGGCCATGTAGGTGGAAAAGTTAAAGTGGTAATTGGTAAACTTGAAACCTGTATAGCAGCTATACGATCAGAAGATATTTCTCCAGAGAGGAAGTCCATAGTCTTGCCGTTCTTCTCAAGCATGATATGTCCCCTAAGATCATCCTTGTCCTGTTCAAAGACTCCATCTTTTCTTGGACTAGAAAAGATATATCTCATGTTTTTAGATACAGTGGCTCCAACTTAAATGATTAAACTGGGAAAAAGTAGATGCTTACAACTGGTACATTTTGTTCACCATCATGTCATGAATGTTCTTGACAAACTGCAAATATAACAAAAATTACTTGAGAAACAAGAAAAAAAATTCAAGAATACAAAAACTTCAACCACCATCATTAAACTTCTTGAACCAAAAACTTACATTATTTTTTTGAATTCCTTTGTGGATATGGAATGCTGGATAAATGTGCTTGTTTTATGAAATTTAAGAACATGATATGGCACACGCAAGGCCTTGCAGATGTCTTGCTTAGAGACGAAAACTATTAAAATATCCTTATCATGCGCCAGACAGGAAGAATAATTTAACTGCAGGAGTATTACGTCCAGAAAATGGCTTCTGGATGATAATGAGGGATAGAGCATTTTTTCTTCCACCAAAAAAATAAATATGTTACCTGCAGTGCCATAAAAGCATCTTCCATTGCACGTCTCTTAACAACAAAATCAGCTCGCCGCAAATCAGCCTTGCAAGTTGTAAAAAGAAAAAATGTTAATAATACGTTCAAAAAACGGCCAAACATCATGATATTCATTGTAATGATTGATCTGAAAGTTATATCATAAAATCAAACCCATAGACTGGAACATGTAGTTTTTGTACAGTCCATTCTTTTAATCTTTGGATAGCCACATTAGTCTTGTGTTTGACCTCAAATACCCACTCACATCCAAATACCTTTCTGCTCTTGTTTTATCAATAATACCCGAAGTCTTACAAGTTCCAAGCTTGCTTCACCCGTTGTCTTCATCTATGGCTTAGCAGTAGTTGCTGGCATCCTTCTTTACTGGACCTACGCAACTCAAGATTTCTCTTGTCCTTTTGTACACTGCACAGACTACAGAACTTTTTTGCACTCGTGCAGCAATGCTTATCTTAGATAATTTTTGACCATCCATGTCTTTCTTCAAGGTTTAGATCTTCAGTGCATGGACCTAACCAAATTATCAGTTAGACCATAATATGTTCTTGAGTTGAGACTACCAGAAATTTAGACCTCTTTGCAACAGAGACAGGATGAAGGAAAGATTGTTCCTTCATTCTGCTCATAATTCAACCTTTGCTTTTAAAAGTAAAAAAATAATTTACTGGCATACTGCATTAAAATTGGCAAAACAACAGAAAACCAAATTTCTTCCAACTACAAACAAGAATTTGAGTTCCTTAACATGCCATTGAGCAGAACGGTAAAGACAACAGTTTCACCTTACACAAGTTATTTCATAACGCACAAAGTTAACCAAGTTTAAATCTACAATATAGCACAATGCATGCATCTTGCAAAAAATTTGTCATAGTAAACCAAATCATAAGATGTTAACCAACATAAAGTGGAGCCTAAGATTTCCAAATGTTTCAATAACAGAGTTTCAGCTCAAGTAAACTGCTAAGCCTAATAAAAAATAACACAGGGACAGAAATATAACCTCCAGTGCACCATCACTCCAATGCCGATCTGCAGCCTTTTTCAATTTAGTTTGGGCTTCATCTTTAAAAGTCTAATTTAGTAAAGTCAAATAATACAATGTTAATTTTTTGAAGGTTAACCAAACATACCAAAATATGAACACCCAAAACAGACTTAACCAAGAATTTAACTTTACGTTTGTATCTATCTTACTTTAGCCATATGCTGCAGGCGAGCAGCTTTTATTTTCATACCGTGATCAATCTTCTCAGTATCCTCCCGTGCTCGAGCTGCATGATGTTATGATCAAACTTCAAAAAGAACACCCCAAAAAGAGCATGGTCGAAATCACGGTATTCATTCTAGTCACGGACAAAAACTAACATGCAATTAATTGAACATACTAGTTATCAGGACTTACCATCAAGTTTCAGGAAGCCCAAACCAAGAATTGCAACATCTTGACGTGCACGGTTGTTCAGCCTTGTTATTCCCCTGAAGATCATCTCAGTTAACTCATAAATGGTCTCCCCATTTCATATAAACCAATGGTAAAGATGACTGACAGTGAACATATATGTAATAACACATGCAGACATATACAGCACAAACACATGCATGAAGATATGAACACACATACAGACAAAAAGTATGTGCATTTTATGATTCTGAAAACTTTTAAAATGATGCTATTTTAGCATTAGGTTTCAGCTTGATCGACGTACTGCAATTACTAAAGCAAAACGCATTCTTAGCCATAATTCTAAGAATCTAAACTGCATAGCATCGTTAAACATGCTTTCCCTTTATACTACTACAACTACCATGCGTCACAACTGCAATGCCATCTTAAGAACTGTTTAAGATACAGACACTGAATTTGCTTGAAAAAAAAAGAAAAGCATTTAGTAATAAACAGTAGAATGAATTAGCATGCAACATACCGTGAGAGTAAGACTATGTCATTACGAGCTCTTTCATTTACATATTTAGCATCATTGCAGGCAAATTTACAAGCTTCTGCTAGGCCTTTGCTTACATTACTTGAACTGTCATGACGCCGTCCAGAATCATCAACAAATAAAGACTCTATGAGCTCTCCTTCCCCATCTCTATTTTGGGAACTGTTGTAAACATAGAATTTTCATATGTTAAATAGCACTTGAAATATTATCCATCAAAGTTGATTATCAGATAGATTTGACAAAGACAATATTCCAAACCTGCAACCTCGACGTTCACAGGCTTCCGTCTCATGAACCCTTGAGGGTCCACAAGATACTTTGATATTTTGACCGAAGGAAGAACTTTGAATTACTTTTTCATGGGAGATTCTCAGTCTTGCACCAAAGGAGTGGCATGTGCTAAGCCTTCTGAACTCAAGTTTCTGGTTTGAATGGTAGGCTCCATTTTTGTGCGGTGAATTGGTCACAGAGCAAAATATGCCACAAGGATCAGCAAGATGCAAGATGTCAGTGGCCATCAGCAACTGAGGTATTGGTGACGACTACTGTAACATCAATCAGTGAAAAAGATTACATAAACTGAGAAGCCTCATCGGACGCACCAATGAGATTGCAAGAATTTAGAAGCGATTGTAACTCAACATACACAAACACCAACATGTTAGATTTTTTTTTTTTAACCAATACGTATCTATTGACGAAATCAGTGGAGAGACCATGCACCGTAAACATCACTCAAAATCTCCAAACGATCATAAATAACCAAAAGATATACCCAACATCATAACCAGACATTCAGCAACCATCTAGACCGTTAATTTAAGAAAGTTCCATGACCGCTCGATTTTATATTTCTCCCACCAAATTTATACTGGGCGAGCAAGAACGACAATTTCATTCACCGGCAAGAGCATCAATTAACCTTTATCGTTTTCAATTTCTCTATAATATGAAAAAAAAGGGCAGCCAACAATCACAAACACAGAGAAGAGCCCAACAACCAACAGGGCCTGCCAGAACAACGGGAGCTATGAAGTGGGTACCTGCAAAATATCGAGATATGCTTGCCCAGGGGAGGCTGTCGAACAATCCAAGTGATTGTGGGCGGAAGAGGAAGGTAAAGAATGGGAGCTAGCCCTAAATAAAAGTATGACCTCGGATGGATAATGTGGGAGAATCAGAGAGGCCAGAGGGAGAGAGAGAGTGTGTGCGCCGAGGAAAAAAGTGAAAGGAAAGAGAACGTCGGCCATCAGAAGCGGGGAGAGGAGACGAGGGCCACATATCAAGTCCATGGCTCACCTTCTGCCAACTAACACCGTACCTTTCGGTAAATAATTTTACCACCTGTTCTGTCTATGCGTGTAAGGGAGAGAAGGGAGAGGCCTCAAATTATCATTCCTACTGGCCGTCTTTAATTTAATTAGGAAATTCCTTCATTTTCGAGCTTCCATGTCATAAAAACATTTCTTAAATTATAGATTAAAACAGAAAATGAAAATTTACCTTTTAACTAATCTGAACCAACAAATGGTTCAAGTTATAAAAACATGTTTATTGAAATTATATAATGAACCTGATACTTTGTGTTTGTTGATATGGTGGACATGCCCAATGATAGGGAAGCTTGTTTTTCAATTATACGATGTAATGGGTTCGATGGACTTGTTTCCTAGTAGGAAAAGCACCCGTTATGTCTTATATTGAATGATTAATTGAAAACGAATGGCTAATGGCTTGGCTTCTCCTTCAATACTTCTCATTATTATAAAAGAAGAAAGGAAAAGGGTATTAGGAATTTAGTTGGAGAAAAGATGGGCATCACTCAAATTTCTTGAACCCAACAAACACAGCAAATTTTGTCTCCACAAGGAGCCAACAGCCTTATTCTTCTCTGCCTTTCCTGGATAAGGTAGTGGGACCCTTTTCTTGTCAATTTGTTTATTTATTTATTTGCCCAATGCGCATGCATTTCTCAAAATGGCGAAAACGTTTTCTATGATTTTAGAGAAAAATCCGAATCCAGTTTGGTTGACATATTCTTGATTTGAGACTAGTAAAATTTCATAAAACGAAATAATCAATTACCGGAATCTGGAACAAGTGACGGACAACCCGTCATCAATTGCGAATTTTACTTTAGTTCATCCCACATCTATAATCTGAAAGCAGTTCAAATGTTTGTAAAAGAAATAAAACTATAATAACTAGTACCAGTTGTCCATATTGCAATCAGTTCAAAAATAAGTATTGGAAAAAAAAAAGTCCAGCAAACTTCAAAACAACCACTGATTGGGGGCATGACATAGCTGGTCGGACTAGCACCGTGAAAGTGCTCAGGGTAGGACACAACAACAAGTTGAAGGTATACAACACCTTCAAAATTTAGTCTTACATTAAAGATTCTAAGGGATCTTCAAGGATTTTTAAATGAGGTTATTAAATAGATTGTTGTTCTAGTTCCTAATCTTTTTGGGGTTGGAGCCGAAACTATTAGGAGGCGGGTTGAAATTCGCCGAACCAAGGGCCTGAGCCGACAAGTGGGTCGAGTTGTTACAAAAAGTGCATTGTCTCAGCCCCGATGCAATCTCACACCCTACCCTGGAGACAAGAAAAAAGGTGAGCCTGGGCTTCTTGTGCCAAATTGGAACTTGTTGAAAATACCTACAGATTCTCTCTGATTCTCAATCTATTTGTCTATGTACATATATAGATCATAGTGTTTGGTCATTTGTAATTAGCCATTTTGGCTGAAATAGAACCATCTCAGTGAAGAACAAGGGGCCTTAGAAGCTTACCACTATCATCTCTGAATCTGAAATTCTTCAACGGCAGGCTTCAAATTCTATTTTAGAGATCAGCATCAGCATCTATAAATGTTTATTGTGCAGAGATCAAACTGACGGATGCCTTTATTCAAAAACTTAGGAAGGCCACTAGTACTTTCCTTGTTTGTGTACCGTCAATGAGTACAACTGACAAGGCTGTTAGATCTGTATCTGTAGTCCTTATTACTGGATGTATAAACTAGAAAGTTACCTGATGTCGATTCATTCAGACATATAGATCGCAAAGGATGGATCAAATAACAGGGTTTTGGAGAATTAGCTATACAATTCTTTGTTTTCTGTTCCTTTTCTCTGCCTATTGTATGAAGAAACCACTGTTCGGATAGACAGGTTATAAGCAATATTATCAAGTTTATTGGCAACAGAGTCGCAGGATCTTATTGGTGTGTACAAAGACCTTGAATTTCTGAAGTTGCTTAACCACTGCAGTAGATTAAGTCTAGAATATTTAGGGCTATGTCACATGGGTTGCTCCTAAACAGCTGCCGCACGCGCATTGACACGAGTTGCATGCTGGTGCATAGTTCACACTTTGATAGCATGTTGGTGCCGCTCCAATCCACTGTGGTCAGTGAAACGAGGCCCAAACTGACCATTTTAGATGTACATTTGGCTAAACTAGCCTTAATGTTCATAATGACTAAAATGTAAATATATATAAATAAAGCTATTAAACAGTTAATTAACTATATAATAAATTTTATATATATTATATTTATATATATCTTCACTGCACCAGCACTTAATTCTTTTTTTTTTTAAACAATAACCGTATCTACACCCGCAACCTGTACCTATGTAACCTAGAGCTACGGCTTCTACTGCCTTCTAATCGATGATCTATTTTGATGGCTGGCAAGACCACCATACGATGTTTGAAGATCAATAACTTGATAAAAGAAGCTTCAATCTTCTCTGTCATTTTCCTTGTTCTCGGAAGTATCCAAAGCTGAGAGAAGCAAACCTTTATGATATCTGGTAGTGTATCTCTTTCTCCAAGCTTGTCATACTCTCCAGAAAATTAATTTTTCATCTGTGTTTTCAGCATGCGTTCGCTTATCTGCAGAATTGGCTTGATCAATTTGTTCTTTCCAGCTCCTTTTCTGCGCTACAAAGGCCTTCTTCACATCTTAAGGTCCCTCTGGCCTTTCTTATCGGCAAATAGGAACGCGTCACTTGCAGGGTCAACTGCAGAAGGCAAGAGATCCGTGGCGCAGCAAGGTTATCATGAAGAAGGAAACATAGAAGTAGGGCTCTTGCTACCAAAGTGAAAATTGTGCCCACACTGGTTTCACCTTTCTAGCAGGAGTAATGTCTATGCGTCACTAAGTGGAAAAGACACCGAGACTTTGAGTTTGTAGAAGTTAAATCAGGGGCATACCTTCTAATGAAAACGAAGACTCTGAGGGCTTTACCTACTGAAATGAAGCTAAAGTTAATAGTATGAAATTCTTTTTTGCTGTAGCAGAAAAAGAACAAATTTTATACAGTTGAACGTGGAGAAAAGGACCAGCTGTCCTACAGAAAGTGGTAGGCAGGAAAAAAGAAATGTACAGTTGCTTGCTCTTTCTTCTCGTCTATTATTACAAGTTGAAAAGGCCAAATAATTTCTATACATTAAGAACAGAGCATGAAAGACCTGCTCTCTCTCTGATTGGGCGTGCCCAGGAGGGACTGGCATCTCCTTTGCCTACCAATGGATATACCTCTGCCCACATCAGCTCCATGATCCCATCACCACCCTCCCCACAACAGCAAGTGGATCCCAGTAACTCTCTGTCTCTTAAATGACCCTCTCTCTCTCTCTCTCTGTGTTCAAGCCAATATGGGTGTTGAAAATAGTTGGGATTTGTTTTTAAGATTTAATCATTTTCTATTGTACCGAATCCAACTCTGAACTGACCTCTAACCTGTTTGCTTCCTGGGGTTTGCAGCCCAACATGTGCACGTGAGAGGGATATTTTTAATAATTAGCAAGATGATCAAAGCAATTTGATGAATATCTGATATACATAGTTTTTTTTAACAAAAAAAAAATATTTTGAGTGAAATAGGTTCAGTTCGTTAAAAGAAGAATCAAAAGCGAATTAACACTAGTTTGATGGTTTGAGAAACTATGATTTTATTCAAGAAAAAGAAAGACTTGAAGCATAAGTTTAGACAAAAACAAAGACCAGAACTAAGTCAATTACCTTTAAGATATTCTGCAGCGTTCTATGAAAAACTTAAAGTTCCAAATTATCACCAGATTTTCACCGTGTTGTTGGTTGGAAACGTGTTTGCTCTGTACCCATAGCGCATGAATGGCATGAAAGTTGCTTTTTACTGTTGTGTGTAAGACATGATCTAATGCACCTAACTGTTGAGCATTTCATCATCTACCTTGAGTTATGTCGTAACTCTCATTAATTATCCAAACTGTAGTCAATAATAATAGTGCACCGGACCACCAACTACAGAGACCGAACTGAAGTTGAACGATATATAAGTGATGATCAGTATTAAAGACAGTACAAAAGAACCAAAGTCAGAACTTGAAGATGAACAGAAAGGGACTTTGGCATTCATGTACAAGCACAGAAACACTGCTTCAGTTACAGGTTTTGAGTTAGGCCATACGGGATCAAGCCCATTGGTATCCAAAATTTTGCTTTGTTTCACCATCTCTATTAGGATATAAATTGTTGAGATCCAACTACATAAATTGGGAAGACGAATCCTGGTCTAATTTCGTCAGTCTAACAAACCAAAATCTCGAATTCCGGATCAGTAGAATCTGATTACGTGTTCATTACAAGAGCTTACAAGTACATATCAAATGTGCACTGCTTCTATCCCTGTACTTCATAAAGCAAGGAAGCTTGTAGTATGGGAAGAGGAAGTGGATGGGGAACTTTGGTGTTCAATAGGTCTCTGCAATTTCTTGCTGCCATTTCTACCTGATGGCAACGCTCCAAGAGGAGACTTCTGCTGTGAGCTCGCATTTGCCTTCTTCGTTTGAGCCGCTGAACGTGTTGTTGATGCAACTGATGGTGATGTTACTGTTGCTTCCACTTGTGTGTAGATTGTGGCAGCTGAAACTTCAGGTGCTCTGCCACAAGATGTTGCTGCTGTGTATTGTGGTGCAACCCAGATTCCTCCCACCAGAACAAACTGAGATGGCTGAGAGGTGCTCACTGGTGTAGATAGACTTGATTGCCTTGTGTGCAGACGATATTTCTGTTAATACAGTAAGTGGTCAATAATTTAATAAAATTAAACACCAATTATACTGAATGGCAGTTCAAAAACTCTTCTTTCTCTACCACAACGAAGATGTTACAATATATACAGTCGCAAATTAAGAAAGAAGGCAGTAATTCCATGTCCTGTTCCATTTATGGTCATAACTTCTAACTTACTACTGTTCTTTGATTTTTTTTTTTTTTTAACTAGGCTAAGGAGAAACTTCTCCATTATTGACAGTACATTAGCAGGCATCCCATGGTAAATGCCTTTGAAAATTTTCTGCCCATTGAAAAGTACACCAGGCTTCAACTCCGTAGCAAAGTAAACCCGTCGGTTTCAATTTTCAAACTGTGTTAGGTAGGGAGCAAGTTACTGTCATTCTCAACCAGTAAGGCTTAAGCATATTAAATGAAAATGGTCAACTTTACATTAGGAAAAAAATTCACATGTCAAAATGCTTGGATATAAATGAGAAAATAAGGGCTCTCTTGAAAAGGAACTATAAGAAACATTGTATCAGCATGAAAAACCAATTATGAAAAACCAATTATTTAAACTTCCAAGAGTCAAAATGGCAAAATTATCACTTGCTTTTATCCCTAACTAACTCATTCATTAACCCTGGTTACTTTTATGCTGTGTCCTTATCTTCTCAAAATTCAAGAAAGGAGTACTGCTGTAAAAAAATGGGATTTCCCAATAAAGAATTTGGTTGACATTGTTAGCTGCAAGGACCATCTTGACCGCATCATGGAACAGACCACATGAATTAATAACATTATCCTGCTGTTACTCACTGCGATGTTTATATGTAAAATATTCAAGAGCTTCAACCATCAATCTTTTGAAACATTTTTGTATACATTCTGCTTCTGGTAGACACGTAGACGGGATCACATCTCTCGAACGGTTCACCGCATCACTTTTTTCTTTAGTATTATAAAAATGAGTTCGATCCATGGGCGCCATAAAGGAAGCTCCACGAGAATCGTGCACGTTGCTTCTTCTTTTATTATATATATATATATGGGGGGAGAGAGAGAGAGAGACCTGTAAATGGCTCTTGATTTCGTCGTTGGTGAGACCATCGACCTTCATTAACTCTTTTATGTGCTTTGGTGTAGCAGCTGTTGTAAAAATTCAAGCTTGGTGTTAACACATTTAACATATCGACATAGAAAAAGGGAAGAAAGTAAGAAAAAACGAGGAAAATGAAAGAGCAGGTGATGGTAATTGGTAAACGAACCATGGGAGCCACCGAGTTGTTGGAGAGCATGAAGGAACCGGCGGTGCAACTCCGGTGACCAGCACCTCCTTGCCTTTTTCTGCAGGTTCCCTTCTTTGTCATGGCCTTCTGCCGCCGCAGAGGCCGAGGGATCAGAAAGAGCAGCAGTAGCAGGCAAAGCTCTCTTTCCTCTGCGGCAAGGACTAGAAGAAGCATCCCTCTTCGTCTCTGAACTTGACGATTTTCTGCTCGAATCCACAGCCTTCATACGAAAGAAAAAGAGAGGAAGACAGTCAGTATCTTGCTTGGTCCCAATCATCTCGATCATTCGGCAATTTTAAATCATTATGTGCTTGGGACAAACTCCTACACGTATTAGTCTTTAGGATTCACGTGCGAATGCCATTGCAGGTTCATGATCCTTTTTTTTTTCTTTTGGATAAAGAGGAAAGGAATACAGGTTTCAGTTAAACTTGAGAGTAACAAAGAAATCAAAGTCTCTTTGACGTCATTAACCTTTTCATGTGGTGAAGATAAAATTACGATGAGAGGAACGGAAAAGGAAAAGGACATCTTTGCTTGGTGAACTGTACGCGATTGGCTTCAGTACCTTTCACATTTCAGCAATTTTCAAAGACTAGATTTCAAATGTGTTTTCTTCCACAGTTGAGATCTTGGAACGACGAAACAGATTCCCTTTTGGGGCTTTTGAATTTTTGGGATTATGATGGAAATAAACATTGTAGGACTTCAACAAGCGTAGCACAGAGCAGATGTAGCCTGTATCTTTCCTGCATTTCTTTTTTCTCAGTTTGGAAAATTAAGGAGCACGGGCGCCAGCTTAGAATGATGAACTGTAAACGGACTATCTATAACTGAGATGAAGATCTTTCTGTCCTTGTTGTTATTTCAGTGGAGAAATCAAACGGAAAGTGTTCTCCAAGAACTAAGCCACTGGATTTTTCGGTTACTATTTACTTGTTGGACCAAAACTCTTGAAGGCCTTCTGAAACTCATACGTAGATTGAGAAAAAGGGAGAGAGGGAAAGAGAGAAATCCTGTTCATATTGTGGCCTTCAACTGTGAACCTAAAAAAATTTCTCATGGAGTCATGGCCGTGAACTTTACTATTGCAGAAAGGCTAGTATATGTTTATTATAACCGCAAATAAAGGAACTACATAAACATAGAAATCGAACGAATATTAAGTACCTCTGTTGGTGAAGTTTCCGGGTCCTGATTCCATAGTTGAGCAGATCTTAACCAGTCCGGCTTATTGCCTCTGTCATGACTCGCTTCCGATTTATCTTCTTCCTTACGATGATCCTGCTCCTGATTGTCATCTGAATTCCTCCTGATGGGTATGAATTCTTCGAGTAGAGGAGCTCCTTCGCAAGTTGTTTCCTCCGATTCAGACTGATAGCCCGTAGTCTCTATCGCTATTTGTCTCCGGCAAGCATCAATGGCTGTCCAACAGAGAGAAAAGCAGATCAAAAGCTGTAAAACTTCCACCATGATAGAGAAGAAAATTTTAGCATGGTCGTTAATATGAATGAACACGAACCTGTCAAAACTCACAATCCTTCAAAGCAATTACACACTGAACTAAAGTAGATTTTCGATCTGCCCCTCCCGTATCGAGACAGAAGAATGATAAAAGAGAAAGGGAAAGCACAGATACACATGCAGCGTGTGGGAGGGGGAGAGAAAGAACCTTGGTTGACAAGGTGCATAGATAGAGGAAGCTCGCTTTGGAAGACCTTGATTTTGTTGAGTTCTTCTTCTAGAGCCTGCATGTACTGATGGCGTCTGTGGACCTTCATTTTCTCTCAAATCATCCACCAAGAAATCAATTGCCCAAAGAAAAATGCACAGATATAGCATAAATGAATTAAAGACGAATAATCACCGTTCTAGCGCTGCCACCACTCAAAGGAAGAGATAGAGAGATGCAAAGAGAGGCAGGCAAGGACGTGAAGATATGAACAGTAAGTCGTCGTTGGCAATATGGGAATATAGGAATAAACCTTCTTCTTCCTGTCTCTCTTTATTCTCCCCTGTACCTCTATTAAAAGAGAGAGAGAGAGAGAGAGAGAGAGAGAGAAAGAGAGAGAGAGAGAGAGATAATGACGCAAGATTGGTCGTCAGTCATGGCGATGGGCCCATGTACAGGGGAGGGACTAGGGAGAGCTCGAGGTCGAGCCGTCGCGTACCGAAGGAATCCGGAAGAAAAATATTTCCCGATATTGCAGTCCACGCCATTCCCCTCCCACGCCAACTCGCTGCTGCACCTCACGTCACACGCATGCATGCTTCATTGGCCAGGAGATAAGGGTGGTGGCCGCGGCGGCGACGCTGCTGCTGGTGGCTTTGTGGTCGTAGTGAGTGCGGTATTGCTGTTGCTCTTGGAATTGGCCAGAAAACTTCCCTTCGGTGTTGTAAAATTTAGAAGCTGAATGGAATTGGCAAGACCACAACCTAATTTTTTTGGCTAGGCTTAGTGGCATTGAGCCACCTAACTCTAGTTATGTAACTTATATGGACAAATATGTAAGTTTATCTTGCATTAAAAAAAAAAGGGTTTATAGCTTCTAATTTCTTTTTGTTTGATTGGCTAATTGGAGCGTACCACTGATTGATCACCTACTGTTAAAAATGGCTTGAGAGTAGCATTACATTGACCAAGCATGAGCAACCACATCTTAATTATGTAGTTGGTTTAGGTTGCTGATTTATTTTACAGTATGTGAGCCTTATATGTATTTAAAGGAGGCCATCGACGTGCAAGCTGAAGCATCGTCAAGATGGCACTCCGAAGCACCAAAAGCAAGTTATATACCTTACAGGAATAAAAGGTTGGATGGACACTTCAGCCTTCTACTGGGTGATGGGAAACCCTGCTCACCCAGTAAACTAAAGGAATCCCACTGTTAAGATTTGCCTATTTAGTTCCTTGATCCAGCTAGTTAAGCGAAGTTAATTATATGAATAAACTTGTGCACTGTACACAAGCACATATACATGACACTTACCCTTTGAGAGTGCGAAATTATGCACGATGCACCAACGCTGCACCTGAAAACGCATGCATGTTCTGCCTTTCCACCATTGAAACAATGGTAGCTTAGCAATTTTTCACTGTTGTTAATTTAGATTTAACTTCAGCTAGTTTTAACAACTGAAGTATGTTTTGGAGATGAAATATTCTCCGTGGCCTGTAATGTTTCTTTTCTTATACATCGAACCTGATTATCTTTTTGGAAATATCAGTCAAAAGGTAGCATTAAAGTGGAACTTATTAAATAGTAATAAGCAAGTATGCATACGTTTGTTTCAACATCTACGGATCTACTCATCAAATTAGGTTAACAAAATAAAGAAAAAGAAAAAAAAAATTGGCCCTCAAGGACTACGAAATATAATGGGCCCTTCAACATGTGAAAATATCTAAATCCAATATGATTCTTTCCACTATATATATATATATATTTGTGTCTGTATTGACTAAATTAAATCCAGACTTATTTAACTTACTTACAAAGGTCGTCTGAGTGTCTGTATTGACTAAATTAAATCCAGACTTATTTAACTTACTTACAAAGGTCGTCTGATTCATCATGATAGATAGTTGACAAAAAATCAAGAAAAAAAAAAGATGACGAACATTTTTGTCATCTAGTATTGATTCACACATATTTCTTTTTATTTTTCTTTTAACCATCTAACGGATGAATCAGATAACCCTCATGATTGAGTTGGGTGACCTTGGATAGCTAGGGTCACTATATATATATGGTAAATAAATCTTGATAAATATTGAAACAACTATTTATATCTTTCTATTTAATTAATAAGAGCTCAACAATGAGCAACTAAGAGAACAAGAAACCAATAAATTGTTTAAGTTGTCCAAACAATAGCTATTACCATTTAATATTATATGTCTATGCTTGAATTTGATTTATTTTATATTATTTGCAACTCCCATTTTATTATTCATTCAAACGAAAAGCAAAATATATATCTGCCGAACCTATTCAGAACCGTTCTTTTTTTTGGACCACAGATATGTAGGAACCAATAAAATAAATAAGGTAGATATTTTAATCTTCCCGCGCTTTCTAAAGGGAGAAAGGCAGAAAAGAATGTCACATTCTAGAACTAACTAGCATCTCTCCAGTTATTTAAATTTGAGAAAGCGACTTTACATTTGCATTTTGGCACAAATTGTCGCTGGTACAATGAGAAACCTATTAAGAATCTATTATTAATTATGTAACTTTATAATAATATTTCAGGATGAATTGATTAAATATGGTTTAGTTTTAAAGGTTAAAGAGGGGAAAGGTTCCATGTGAGTAACACTTGTACATGGGTTAGTCACAGGGATCCAAGGGAGGTCCGCCGGGGCCTAGTCCTCCGTAAATTTTTTTTTAAATTTTTCTATATAAAAATTTTGAAAAATGATATTTTAGTTCTGTCAAAATTTTGAAACTATAATTCGACCTTCCCATAAAAATTTTCTGGCTCCACCCTTGATTAGTCGATCTTAAAAAGCATATTAAGCCTATCGAATTGCGCATATTGTGTAACTCAAAAGAGAATGGAGTTAAGATTTCCAAACTAGGACAGGAAGTTATGACAATGTTAAGAAACTCAGACATATCAACAAGGGTCTTAGAAAGAGTTATCTTTTCTGTTGAACAGCCTACTAAAAAACAACTCAGTCGAAGGAAAGGTCAAGAGGCAAATGGTCTACTACAACCGTTGCCGGAAGGTGCTGTGAGCAGAAAAATGTCTGCCTCATATAAGTTTAACTCCACAAGTGGTATCTAAAAATTTTTGTTAATTGCCGATTACGAGATCCAGAATTTTGGTTATTTAATAAAACCTGCCTTAATTAGTTAATCACTTGCTTCATAAATATTAATAATTTTAAGAAGAAAGGAAGAAAAAGAGTTCTTGACCATGACCGGTCATGCACAACTTGCAGGAGGCATCAACATACATGATACCAATTTTAGCCGTTTATTCAGGACGCTGTAATATATGCACAAAACTAAGAAATTGAATAATTAACTACTGGAACCAATGGCTTTGCCTTTTGTTGTTGGACTTAAACTAAGAAGGGATCGCGGAATATGCCAACATATTCTTACAAGAACCTATGCTTTCACTTTTTAAAAGCAAAACAAAAATTGAAATTCAAAATCCAACTTGAATTTCAACTTGAGATTCTTTCCGAGGTTGCGGTCAATGCAACCTAGCAATTTAAAAACCATTTTAAAGACATAAAGTGGCTAATCACCTCATAATGAGCACGTTACAAAGCGATTATTCTTCCATAGCATTGATGCTAGCAGGATTGCGTGCTAGAAAAAATCGTCGAGTAATTTAAGAGTGTAGCTAGAATGTTCTTACAAGTCGGTTAATATTGTAATAAAACAAATGCGATGCTTTGGTCCAAATTAAACAATCCAAAAGTATGGTCCAATTGCTTCATCATGATCCAGAACGAACCGGGTCCAACTCTTCTAGAAAAGGTCAGTGAACCTTCTTGCGTCGGCTTTGATCTCCCATCCCAAAAGCTTTTCTCGACCAATACTACCTTTTTTGCGATGGTTTTACCCGTCAGAAAAGGCCAAGATCTTTATAGATAATCATACATTGGGATCATGAAAGCTAAAACCATGCTACGAAATACCATGAGCTATATATTGTTGAGATCAGGCAAAATATTAGTTTCCTGCAGCTTGTTTTCCAAAAGGCTGTACTTGACCCCAAGGCTCCATTTAAGCCGGGACACCCAAAACCCAGGCTCCGCCGGAGAATTAAAACCCAAGCTTGGTTTGGCCCGACGTGATTAAATTAAAAAATATATTTTTGAATATAAAATAATATATAAATATAATTAATAGTAATAAAATATTATAATTATATATAAAAATTAATAATATAAATATTAAAAAAAAATTTATTGAGCCCACCTAAACCGGCCCAATATTATCAGCCCGGTTGGTGCCCTTTTTTTCGGGCCCGAGCCTTAGTTGGGCCGACTACCAAGTAACCGTTAACGGCCCAACCCCAATGCTCAGGCTTAGCTCCATTGACAACAATGAGCTAATTGGCATAGCTAGTTCTGCTGGCGGCTGACAAGAGGCCGCCAGTACTATGAGCATCTGCGCTTGAGAAAGAAGTATAATCCTCAAGGATGGCGGTATTAGCTTTGGGGTTTTATGTTAGGAACAAGAATAAAGTCTCTCAATCCGGGTTGGGGTTTTATGTTAGGAACAAGAATAAAGTCTCTCAAATCCGGATGCAGTTTCTTTGAATCACAAAAGAAAGCGAGCCTCATTGACCTTAATAAATTAATGGATGAATGTGTACTTGTAGGTTTTTGATTCGGCAACATGTTAGTAGCCGTAGGGATCTGCCTACCTCAGTTTTAGATTTTTTTGGCCACTGGGAATAAGATCTTACGACATTTTCACCCGTTCGCGTAAATGAAATAAAATAAAAGTGGAGAAAATAAAATGTGCAGTGCAGAACCAGAATCAAGGTAAACAAAATCATCCAACGCAGGGATCATGCACCTTGCATTCTTAGAAAAAGGTCAGTGGTGGTCTGCATGGTGGCCAAAGGCCAAGGCCCTTAGCATCTCTAATATTCAATCTCTCCCTTTAAACACATCTCCAGCCAATCCCACACACAAAAGATTATGCAATTCTCAATTTTTTTTTTTTTTAAATCTACCTATGAACTTGTCACCCTTAAACCCTGCTGTTGTCATCACTAAGCAGCCTAGGGAGCAAAACAATACTCTAATCAATGCCAAATAGGGGAAGGGAAGACTGACCACCCGGCAGAGAGTTGAGGCTTTTCCACCCATAGAACTTATTTTACCTGCCTCGCGGTGCTGCATCTGCTGCATTTCAATTTCTGCATTAGTGACCTCATTTTTATACATGTTGTTGATGTTCCTAACACTCTAAATGGAGATTGGCCGCCTACCCTCAATCCAAACTGTTGCACCAATGCCTTGGGGAAGGGGGCTAAACCTTTTAATAAATATTAATACATTAGCATATATAGACCTTGGGATTCGAGGAAGCAGTGTGAAGCTGGAACCGAGCCAGAATTAGATTGGGAAATATCGACTCTTAGACAAGGAAAGAATAAACCCAGTGAGTCGAAGCAGCTAGCTAGGTTCAATATCGACTCTTAGACAAGGAAAGAATAAACCCAGTGAGTCGAAGCAGCTAGCTAGGTTCAAAGACATGTTTTTAAGTAATTGTCTAAATTAAGCATTAATTTGGCAAGTACTACTTCGTATAGCAGACCCATGGATGAATAGCATTTCAACTAATTTTGTATTTCGTTACTGTTCAATCACATGGCAGCCATGGAATTTATCTTCGCTGTTTGTTTTGGGATATTATGACGAATGTATAGCATCCTTACACCTATACTTTTAATTTGTTTGGCAAGTACATTGCCTCATCAGCGGGGGCTCTACATCTATAGAACATCTGACAGATTAACTTTTATTAATTAACAAGATTTTAGATGATGATGACCCACTAGCTCCTAGCTTGTTCCAACTTCTAAAGCATTAAATGGTGAAATTATTTAATTAAAGAAGCACATAGTTTTCCTCTTAACCTACTTGTGGTTTTCAGCCGAGAGTGGTTCGTTCCATCAGCCCTAAAAGAGGCCACCGGCCCCTTTCCCTGGGTTTTTATATAATATGTTTCAGGACTTTTTATGGTCCAAAAATAAAGTATACTGGAACGTGACAATGACCACTCTAATACTTGAACCTGAGTCCTTAAGAGAGCCGGACCACCTTATCCCTCAGTATGCTACCATCCCTCAGGGTGTATATATATAGTTAAAGTCAACATTTTTCACAAATCTTAACATAGTAGCTCCCCTTAAGAAGAGAAAGGGGAAAGTGGGTCACATTCACGTGAAAAAAGCCAAATGTGGACTTGGTTAAGTTATCTTATAAGGACTTTGCTTTATTGCACTATCTCTAGAGGTAAAATGTGGCATGTGCTGATGTTAGTTACAGAAAATTAAAATAAAACACAGCGCCACTGTTACTCCACATATTTGTTTGTAAGCAGCATCAAACTCTGTATATCTGATATTTGCGATCAAAACATGGGAGCTGACAGTTCGGAAAGGGGACTCTCCCAAGGCTCAAAATATCTCTTCTTCCATTCCCAATATTTCCTTCACCAACCTTTCTGTCAATTTCCTTGTACGTAAGATTTGAGGAACACTGCTGATAATGATCATTTCTTCGTCTTGGGAAACCATGGCCGCGCCGGAGTTGCTGGTGCTGTTGTTGATGATGCCGCCATAGGTGTGTAGATCGTAGCCACTGCAGCTTCTGGTGTTTGGACACAAGATGCTGCTGCTGCTGCTGCTGCTGCTGCGAGCTCCGGTACAGACCAAATCCCGCCCACCACAACAATCTGTGTTGGCTGAGAGTTGCTGATCGGAGAAGATGGGCTCGCCACCCGTCTCGTGTGCAAACGGTATTTCTGTTAATGGAACAGTAGTCAATACAGTTTTAAATCTTCAGAGAAAGAATTCTCGCTTTCTCCCTCTATAAGGTTGCTTAGCCATGGCAGTCTTTTACATACTCCCCAACAACTGTTCTCTTTAATGTGGTTACTCACTGCCCATCTGATTATTGAAACCAAGCTCACGATATTGCTAACACCACTGTGATTCTGTAATTTAGATGGCAGTTTCAGATTCAGTGTATGGATTTTTCATGTCTACTAGAGCAGATACTCCCCAATTATGGTTTATTTCAAACCCGACCCGTCGGCATTCCTGGCCTAATTAATGTCGCTTTGTCAATTGGCTGGAAAGCCGTTGTTTGTCCCTGAAGTGTCATCAATCCGAGCTACACGTTGAATGAATCAAACTAAAAAAAAAAAGGTTGACAATCTCAGATCCAAGGACCTCCTTGACCAACCACTACAACCAGGCACATGTATTAATAACATTATCCTGCAGAGTCTCCCAATAGTTTTATATGTTAAAAAATTCCATGGTTTCAACCATCCCCTATTTAAGAAGACTTTTCGTTTCCTGATTGGATGGATTAATTCATAGACGAGATCACATGTCTCGGACGGTTCACCACATCAAATTTCTTATTGTTTAATATCAAACTGACCACCATGAACCCCAAAAAATTCATGGAAATCTCGCATGTGATTGTTTCTGTATTAATTCTAGAGAGAGAGAGAGAGAAGGTCTAGACCTGTAAATGGCTCTTGATTTCATCGTTGGTGAGACCATCGACCTTCATTAACTGCTTTATGTGCTTCGGCGTTGCTGCTGTCACAAAAACTCAGGTTTAAATTCACATCTAAAAGGAAGGCAAAGGAAGAAAACAAAGTGAAAGGGATCAGTTGGTGAAGGTAAGCAACCATGTGAGCCACCGAGTTGTTGAAGAGCATGAAGGAACCGGCGGTGTAACTCCGGTGACCAACTCCTCCTCGCCTTCTTCTGCAGTTGCCCTTCTTTGTCAACACTCTTCGTCACGGATCTCGCCGCATCGAAGGCTCCGCCATGATCAGCCATCGCAGCAGCAATACCAGATGGAGCTCCCTTTTCTTTGCAAGAAGAAACGGAAGCATCCCTCTTCTTGGTGGAAGAATTCGATCGTTTCTCAATCGAATCGACAACCTTCATAAATGAATTTAAACTATCAAACGTTTTGTTTCAGAATAATAGTATGTTCATTGTGGTACTGTAGGTGGAGAGAGGTTGAGATTTACAACTTTAGCATTCGTTGAATTTTCAATGCACAATTATCAGTACGCTTGAACTAATCACATTTGACAAAGGCGACAAGAACTATTTATGTGGTTCATATTGTTTGATGCGTCAGTTTCTGTTTATGTTCGTGTTCCAAAGGTGGCTTTATCTTGTCAAAAGTAAAAGCTACGGCTTTAGTGAGTGAGTTTCTAGAGATGAAGGACTATATATAAAAATAAGACCCCGAAAACTTGATGGAGGTTCTTCATTGCATGCGAAAAGGTTATATGTTTCACTGCTCATGTCAATTCTTGTGAAGGAAGAGAAACCAGAGGAAAAGTGAAAGTGACTTTTAAATTCTTATCTAGAAGAATAAACGTTTTTCCAACCCAGGATAAAATTAAAAGAAAGGCCAACTAAGTTGAAAGATGATTTGCCCACTATGGAGGCGCCATGGTTTCCTCGACAACGACACAATTGCAGAGTTGAAGAGATGATGATTGCAAGAAAAGGAAGAATATTAAGGGACCATTTCTTTTTCTTTTTTCTTCTCTCGGACCATATCAGATCTTAAAGAGCTCAAGTTTTGTCAGTTGAGGATGCCTATGAAAGATGCTGCTTGCAAATTCCACATTATTTCCAGTGAAGAGCTCTTCATTCTGGTTTTGGAGCAACGGATGCCTATGTTTCTTTGAAATCCTTTATGTCATGGTAAGTTTCTAATAAAAGCTAGACTAAAAATACAAAATAATAAAAGGAAATACCTCATCTGGTGAAGCTTCAGCCTTTTGCAGACTCCACAGTTGAACAGATCTTAACCAGTCAGCCTTCTTGTCCTTGTGATGAGACCCATCTGGTTTATCAGCTTCCTTGTCGTCTTGCTCCTGTGGGGAGTCTGAACCTCTCCTGATGGGGATGAACTCTTCCAGAAAAGGCCCTCCTTCAGAAGATGTTTCTACAGATTCAGATCCGCTGCCCGTCCTCTCTGTTGCCATTCGTCGTCTGCATGTATCAATGGCTACCCAACAAAGGGGAAGCAAAGATTAGAAAGCTGGACAATTTTGGAAGACAAAAGAGCCCAACATGCTCTGCTCTGCATGTACATGAACGAGCAAAGACTTTTGCTAAATCAGAATGTAGAGAAGAGTTGAAATCCCACAAAATTAAAGGCAAAATGAGATCAAAGTGAGCGAACCATCGGTGACAAGTTGCAGAGAGAGAGGGAGCTCCTTCTGGAAGAGCATGATTTTTTTGAGTTCTTCTTCTAACGCTTGCATGTACTCTTGAGATCCACAGACCTCCATTTCCTGTCAAATGATTCACAAAGAAGTACTGTTGCTTAAACAGAAAGTAAACGCAGAGAAGAAAGAGATAACAGAGGGAGGTTCGTTGATTTTATAAGGATCAAGGGAAAGAAAGGGAGGTTGAATAAGAAGGAAGAAGGATGTTGATGATAGCCAATGAGAGGTCGAAGGGCCGTTTGGGAACAGTTAAAGTCTGTCTAATGCACCTAACTTAAAAATGGATGGGATTCATTCAACACTTTAAAAAGTATCTGCCCTACTTCTTGAAGTAAATGCATGAGGTAGATGCTGATATGTTCCTAAACAGTCCCTAAGGACGTGACAGGATATTAGTAATGGTAAGAGAATCCACTCACACGAAGAAAGAAAGAAAGAGACTCGAGAAGGAAAAGGGAGAGAGAAATGTGGGAATAATCAACGCCTTTTCTCTTTCTTCTGTGTGTTTTTTCTTCTTTCTTTATATGCTTGTAGAGGGAAAAAGAATGAAAGATTGAGACAGAGATATAGACTTCGAAGTCGGTTCGTCACGTACAGAAGAAATCGTGGAGGACGATGATGGATTTGTAGTGGACGCTATTACCTACCTCATCTAGGTCAGCGATGACATCATACAACAATGGAGTGTTTTCGACTTTCGAGCGGAGTACCTGCTCTACTCAGGCTCAGATCGAGGCTCTAAAATTGGACGCTGTTCTGACCTCTGAAGTTATTGGATTGGGCTGGTTCGTCTCAGCTCGGAATTTATTATAATTTATTTAAACATAAATATCATTATATTTATATATTATGTTATATATATATATATATATATATTATTGTAATCATGTTGACCCTTATTTTATATGTATATATGAAAAAGTAAATGGTAATTTTGGTTTTTCAAATTCACTCTAACAAGGGTCGTTCATGCAAAATAAATTAATGGTTGACAAAAAACAAAAAGAAAAATGTGTGATTTACAGTTAGATGATGAAAAAAAACATTTTATAAATGTTGCATGTAACTGTCACCTTTCAATTTTCTTATATATATATATATATATATATAAGGTCATCATTGATTAGCAAGCTCATATCATTAGACAAAGAAAAGAAAAAGGATTTTAAGATTGACATGTGATGACAAACGTTATTAAAGCTATGGGAAAGGATCAAAGCAAAATTGTGAAAGGAACGAAGAGATGAACTTTAGAAGCCAATTAAAAGAGAAGAGATCTGAATGACATCTCACTCTCTACTTGTTCTCTTCCAGAAGACTCGGTGGAGGAATTTTAGTTCTTAGGGATAAGGTGACTCTTTTAGAGCTCAAAGGAAGGGAAGACTCGTGAAGGTATTTTAGTTCTTTGGGATAAAGTGACTCTTTTAAAGCTTAAAGAAAGGGCATGCAGTGGCAGGACACACTAAAGATGAGGGCGGTTACTTGCCCATGCAGCTGTTCCCCGGCCAGCAAATGAAAGTTAAAGTGGTTGTAGTAGAATTTTTCCGTGGAAAAATGGTGGCATATGACCAAGAATTTTACCACCTGATGTTTGTCCGGCTGTGATCGATTCTAGGATGACCACGCCCGAGCCATTGTGTGAGCAAAATTCTCTCTCTCTCTCTCTCTCTCTCTCTATATATATATATATATATATATATATATATATATATATATATATATATATATATATATATATATATATATAGCGAGAGAGAGAGAGAGAGAGAGAGAGAGAGAGAGAGAACAGTCAAGGACAACTTTTTGGAGTCAGCTACAAGCATGTTATCTCCTCTTTATCCAGTTACGGAGAGTGCCGTAATCATGCACGGTCAAACAAAGAAGTGACATGCATAACTTAAGTGACAGAGCCCCTAGGTTTGCTTTTGTTTTGATCAAAGACTTGAAAATTAAGGAGTCGTCGAGGAATATGCGGATGTATTGCTACAAGAATCCATGGTTATGCTTTCTGGAAAAGAAAAAAAAGAGGAAAAAAACCCAAAAGTTCAGAATATGAATGGCAGAATTAGTTCTTCCCAAGATGGTCAACATGACCAACACCTGCACGCCATCTAGTTGGTAGACCATTTCAAAGAAACAAGAGGTTATTTGTCCTGATGATGATCACATTACAAGGTGTACGCTCTTTCCAAGCAATTGATGCCTTGTAGAATCTGATTATGTGGTGGAATTCAGAGAGTAATTAATTAATAAGTGCCTAGAATGGTGTGTTCAGATAAGTTTTAAGTAATCAAAGCAAAAAGGCGCTGCTTTGGTCCAAACCTATTAGGTGCCACTTGAATGGATTTTTTTCACTCCCATGGATATATAATCTTATCAAGGACTATCTTGGCAGTGGATGTTTAAGATATGAAGAGCGCCTTCATTAATGGATGTAAGTTTATGATTAAGTAATATGAATGTAGACTGATTCACAAGGTGTCATATGTAAACTCGTTCTTAATAACTGTACAGATTGCCATTTATCTTTCCCAAAAAAAAAAAAAAAGCTCATGATATCTAGGTGATTACGATCAGGCAAGAATTCAGAGCCCTCATATTTGCCCACTTGCATAACAGTTATGGAGCAATACAATGTAATAGACTAACAAATCGTTAGACTAGAAAATTGTGATATTTTCAATATATTGGCTATGTAATTCAATAATACCGATTTAAGTATCTAAATTCCCACATGCTCTCACAAAAGGAAAGGGGAGGATACGTGAAGAAGCCCAAACCCCTCCATTTTTGTGGTGTATTGCATATCGTTACGAGTGTTGCATATCTGTCCTTTGCAGTACAAAGGAAACAAAAATCGAACTGACAACCAAACTTTCACCGACTCACCAACCAGACCAACTACATATGTTCCTTGAGACACAAAGAAA
Source organism: Nymphaea colorata (assembly GCF_008831285.2). Lineage (NCBI taxonomy): Eukaryota > Viridiplantae > Streptophyta > Magnoliopsida > Nymphaeales > Nymphaeaceae > Nymphaea > Nymphaea colorata. The sequence continues at coordinate 18,301,263 of NC_045148.1, forward strand.
AGGAAGTCCTAAAATTACTATGTGCCAAATGGAACAATCTAATACAAGATCAAGATCATTCTAGAATGGTTTGGCACTCCGGTTGGCGGCTGGGTAGTTATTAAATTAGGTCTAACTTCTAAATGAATTCAATAACTTGGGCATATAACTAAAACTTATATTTAATCAAGCTGATATTTCAGCGAATCCATGAATAACCATTTGAAACGAATTATTGGAGTTAAGTGAATCAGCATATACTTTCAAATTTGTTTCCATTAAGAATGGGTTGGTTGGGTACTGATACGACCGATTTGATTGGATTCGGTGATGTCTCATCTGAGAAGATTACAAGTATCCAAATATATTTGTAAAGCTTGCACGTAGGAAACCAAACTATACCTTTTGGACCCAGCCATGTGCTGCATGCCCTTGTTGAAAAGCCAAGTTTCTAGCACTTGAACAACACAAATGTACGTAAGAAACACACCCTAGTTTATGTTCTTGAGAGCTTTTACAATGCGTCAGTTACCGTTTTATCTTTGACATAATAAGGAGTCCAGCCAGGAATTTTTTGAATTAAAGTTTCAAAATTTTGATAGGGACCAAAATATTATTTTTCAAAATTTTTATGTAGTACTACAATTCTCTTCCCGCTGAACCCCCTTTCTCCTTGGTTCACAGAGACAAAATATAAGACTGGTGCCAACAGTTCATCACAGAAGAAAGGACTCACCGAGCTAGGATCACTAACTAATACTAAGATAATAAAAAAGAACTGTCTTTTCTGTATACTTTCCGTGACCCAATTGCAAGACCGAAGCTCTACCAACTGTCGGGCTGGGCATCGGGCTGGGCCGGCCGGGCCCGGCCCAATAAGAACGTCAAAATCAAAGCCCGGAAACCGTATTGGGACAGCCCAAGGCCCGGCCCGTTTATAAATGGGCCGGGCCGGGCCTGTTTCTCATTTCTTCTTTCTTCTCCTCCTTCTCGCAAGAGAACTCGATCGAGTGGTTGTGGTGGACAGTCCATTGGAATGTAAAATCTGGTGATGAAATGAAAAAATGATCGACTGGTTGCAATGATAACGAGAAGCGAGAGAGAGTGTGATGAAGAGGCGGTAGCGAGGGAGACGAGCGCTATGGAAGAAGCCCTAACGGGCAGAAAAAAAAATCGTCGAAAAAAAGTCGGACCTTTACGGTGATGGCGACGGCGACGGGTAGGACCGAAGGCTGATGGGGAGGACCGGAGGAGGCAGCCGAGGGCCGACGAGGAGGATGGGAGGAGGCAGTCTTGACGACGGAGATGAAACTTTTAACAACAAAAAGTCCAAAAGCCTAAGTTACCTAAGTTCATTTTTGTAAAAAAAAAAATACTGTAATAATAATATCGAGCTTCTCGGGCCGCCGACGATCACAGCGGCAAGCCCGAGCCCGGCCTGTTATGTATCGGGCCGAGCCAAGCCCGATAAAAAAAGCCCGAAACTCAATTTTTCAAAGCCCGGTCCCAGGCCCGTGGCGGGCCGGGTACCGGGTACCCGGTGGTGACCCGTGGCGGGCCGGGTACCGGGTACCCGGCGGTGGCCCGGCCCGGTGCCCAGGCTTACTAACTGAGCTATATCCCCCGAGCCAAGTGGAGCTTTACTTAAGAGGGGAGCAGTGTTCCTGCCGGTCTCTAGGTGCAATATTACAGTCAGAATAAAGTATCACTGACGCTAGAACGATTCGTCACTCAAAACGAAATGGCGGTTCGAGCTGTGACGCCATGAACTTAGCGTCAAAGTCGTTTATCTCTGGCGCTTTTTGAACCCATTGCTGAATCGTAGTGCCAATTTTCATATGAAGAGGGGCTAGTTTCTAGCATGCTATTATATATATGTTCTCAACTATCAGAACAATCAGACCTATATTAATGGCGTCCAATGTGACAGCGTAAAATATCCATGGTATGGGGAGAGCAATTGTATGGAGTCCTAAATTGGGTGGAGAAAGATACTAGCATGTACTTTGAGATACTTGCATGTATGAACCACTTAAGGGTGTTTGATACGTAATTCCAGAGGATGTGGAAAAAACGGCTGCGAGGGTTTTCAGACGGGATCTCGCATGACAAAATGCAAATGATTTTTTGGCAATCCACAATGTTCGTGCAGAATGGATCGGACAAAGTGTTCTTTCAAACCCTTTTTATCTTTCTTTCTTTCTTTCTTTCTTTCTTTCTTTTCTTTTCTTTTGAATTTTGGAAAAATCACCTTCAGTTTTAGCTTATTTCGAAGATCAAGTGGATCTATGGTATCAGACTTGTCACCATTTGCAGCTCAGATGAGTAACACACTTGAGCATGATAGTGACCATAAGATTCGAACCTCAGACCCTTGAGCGAGAGCCACCTCGCCGATGCTTTGAACCCTTCCTTTATTACCATCTCACCAAACTCATTTCCGGTTACTATGAAAACAGATCCCAATCCAAGCTGTTCTCAACAAAATCTGGTAAACTTTGATGCCTTTATCAGACCCAGAACATTGAGTTCGATCTTCTTCTGGTCATCATCATCTTTCTTTCTTTGCATTTTTTTTTTCTTGTGATGGACCCTTCAAATGCTGAATCCCTTAGCACAATCTGTTAGGGTTCCTCCAGTGTACCCAGCCAAGCAGGGCTAAGAAAGTTAGAGATTCTCTTATTGACCTTTTTCACCGAATTTCAAGCATGTCATCGGCTTCCCCACCATGTGCTTGACTGTCTTGGTAGGGTAAAGATGATTTCTTCGTAAAGAAAAGGTTATCCAGTCCCTCATCTCTCTCTCTCTCTAGGCATCAACCATGGCAACGACGGCACCTTTTTAACTTAATACCATACTCCACCACTTAAAGGTATAAAGACATATTGTAGTATACAACTTTTTAGCACTAAAAACAGTTTTAAAGAGAGAAAGAGAGAGCCAGTAAAATGAGAATTTAATGAATAAGAAGTCCTCCAAATAATAACAACCGCAAAACATAAGTAAAAGACAAAATATACAATACAATGTACAGTAAAACAAAATAAGAGGGATGGAGAGAGAGTGGGGAGGTGGATGGGCACAATCACCCAATCACAGACAAAAGACGATGCCGTAGCCGAATGACAAAGTGAACATCCCCCTATACGAGAGAGAGAAAGAGAGAGATTAAATTACACATTGCAAACCCTTGAAAAATAATGTTTCAAACAGGAAAAACATTTTATTATGAAAAGAAGGAAAGTGTTCTACTTTTTTGAGGAACTATTCGTAATCACAGGATGTGAGTGGATGGGGGATGTAAAAAGTTTACTTTTGTATGAAATAACCCAAATTTCCCAGGCATATGGACGTATTGTGGTGAAATACATAAAAAATATGAACAATACAAAATAAGCTAAAAAAAATATTTTATCATCTCAATACCACGAGAAAGAGAATGATGTTTGTACCAAACAGTTGAGTTCACCTAAAACTAATCACAGCCTCGGATCTTAGATATGAGACTATCAAATATAGCCTTGTAGGGCATTTTAAGTACAGATCAGAGAAGAGGTGATTTCTGGTATTTGAAGTCTGAGCCTCTCCCTCTCAAATCCATGCTGCTAAAATGGGTTTCTTATTCCCCACTTAAAGTGAATAAGCATTATTCCTAGATATCAAAATCTAAATCATACTCGATTCTTTGAAAACTGATGTATGCCGCTGATATGCATCAACAAGTATCGGGCAATATCATTGGTAAATGCTGAATTGAGGATAAAGATTAATTCATTAGTTTTGATTTATCAATAATATGGGCCGTATCGGCCCACACCCAATTTGTTTCGCGATACTGACATTCTAAAAGTACAAAATATATATTTATATATAAGAAATTTGAAATCAGTGGTTACCGTTATGATCGGATAGTTTTTTTTTTATGTCACTAAAATCCATGCCAAACTGTACATTCTGTCGCTAGAACATGTCAAAGCAACCGGTCATCGTAATTATACTTTTTTCGAGTGACATAATTTTTTTTTTTTTAAAAAAAAAAAAACCACTCTGTCGCATACATTCTAATCAGAGCTGCAAATCAGTTCCTTTTACTGTTCTTATCTGGTCGAAATTTTTATTATCTTGTCGTCGATTTTCTTTATTCTTCTTAATCACAGCTAAGTTGTAAGAAATCAATATAAACAGATCCTTGCCTCATATGCATGCATTTGGAAATAACACCACCAAAGATCCTCACCATAAACAGTTACATGTAGGCACACTTCAGTCACTTATCCCGTCCTCAAGCGTAAAAATTTTTAGGGTATTACAAAGGCCCAGGTCGGCTTGGCCTGGCTCCATAAGAAGTAGGGTTAGGGCAGACTATGTAGAATAAAAAATATATTTTTAAACATAATTTTGTACATTACTATAATTAATTGTTACTATATAATAATAATAATAATAATAATAATAAATGAGGTAGCGAATCTACTCAAAAGGCCATTGTGTTTAATTTTAAGGCATGGGGCCGAGTTGGCCATTGTGTTTAATTTTAAGGCATGGGCCCGAGTTGGGTCAGTCAGCTACCGGATACCTAACCTAGTGCCTACCCCTGCCACTCGTACTGCTGCTTCTAAATATATTTGGGGTTTGCATTGTTTCCTTCATTAATTTGAAAAAAGAACATTAATGCCTCTACATTTGTACAACTAGATATTCCTACTATATATTGAGCAATGATTGTTAACGAGATGCATTTCATTCAGGGGCAGAGAAGAAGGGAAACTTCTCCAGTTACTCCAATGTTATTATTGAAGGGCTCCGGAAGAGACTAAGTCGCATAGGCTAATACAACCCGATTGACAAGGAGATTCACATTCATCCCTCATCGTAGGATCTCTAGTTGTAGCAGAAGAGATCATTAGCAGCAAGAATGTGATCTTCAACAGCATTTTTTGCCGCCAAAAGATCAAGTTTACACAAATCTTGAAGTTTCATTCATCGATAAATATTCAGTGTCATGGATTACATCTAGGGAAACTGGCATTTTGCATTCCGCTGCAAATACAATGAGCTCCTATCCAGGGGTGGTGCTAGAGTTTTTTTTTTTTTTTTCTTAGGACCCAATAGAATTTTCAAATTTGTAAAGGAGCCGAGCGATCAGAAATTTTACATGAGCCAACTTACTTTTTTTTAAAAAATATACATATAAATCTTTTATCCCAAGTATTAGGGCAGGGGGTGGGCACGCCCCCCCTTCCTTCCTCATCATTTTTATATAACAATTTGGGTGCGTCCAACAATGAGCATCATATAATAAAGTATGGAAATACGTTATTAATTTAACTGCTGGTTACCGACCTTGAGCGATAACCTTTAGGTAGTGTATGATGGGTAGAAAATTTCCTGTACCACAAGAACATTTTTTAAATTTTCAAAATTTTTCCTTCTTAAGAAACACAGAAATTTTTTTTTAGAACGTTGAAGCTGGAAATGGAAATATATTTTCGAAAAAAATTTTCAGTCAAAGAGGTGAAAAAATTTTTTCAGAAATTTTTTTTTGACCGTTAGGTAGGAGGAAGAAGGGACGTAGAGGAAGAAGGGGAGGAGGGAGGAGGAAGAAGGGAAGGAGGAAGAAAGGAGGGAGGAGAAAAAAGGACGAAGAAAGGAAGGGAGGAGGAAGGAGGAGGAAGAAGTGAAGCAAAGATCATTATAAGCATTACAACTTTAAGCAATTCAATCACTATAATCATGGAAAATGCCTTCTGCTTCTTTTGTTTCTAGCAAGTCAAGCATTACAATCATGGGTATAGACAAGCAACATGTTAGATGCAGTGGCTGGAAAGTTCTATCATAGCCACAAAAAACACAAAAAATAAGTCCGCCGAAAAAACCGAAAAAGAGAAAAAAATAAGACATTTTTTTGGAGAAAAAGCATCAAAATGAAAAACAACCCAAAAAAATGTGTTTTTCAATCTCTTCAACTTTTCCGTTTTGTTTCAGGTAATTTTATATTCTTATATTTTTCTCCTTTTCACATTTTTTTATAATTTACGTTACTACATTTTAACTTTTGTATTTTATTTTTCCAAGAAATAAAGCTGTAGAGAAAAACTTTGCTTAAAGTTCTAACCAAGAGTCGAGGATTCTATTATAAGCTTACACTACGAAAAACCAAGGTAATTAATAAGCTAGCTCAAGCTCCTACCTTGAGTTTTTTAATAAAAGGGAAGGGGCCCTAATCCTCAGCAGGTTTACCATGGAAGCCCCAGGAGCCATACTAATTGAATCCATGTATAATTCATACCATCAAGTAATAATTAAGTTATATCATTTCTTTGAATAACAAGAAATTGATAACAAGATCTATAATTGCATTTTTCAAAGAAAACTGTGAGTGTGTGGCGGCATGAATCAGTATATCAAAGAAAAACAAGTCAATAAAAATCAAACACTAATATGAACACATTCAACATTTACAACTATCTAATGGGTAGCAAATTCAACATATATGTAAATATCATATAAAACTAAAAATCCAAAAGTAAAAGTCCAATGCCCTAAAACTGGAAATAAATACACCGTATAAGAAGTTAAACCGAATTAGTTTTATGTTTTAATTTGTAACATGGAAATTTAATAAAAGAACAATAATTCCAAATTGCTATATTTCAATAAGTTAGAAGATTCATTTCAAAAGTTAAGTAATTATTAAACCAATGTCCTCGTGTTACAAAATACAAATTTATCACTAAATTGAATCAAATGACTTTTGAACAAGTCAAACCGAGTTCCGAATGAGTCATGGCGAGTCAAAACAAATTTCGAGAAAAACCAAGTCCTCTTACTGGGTTGACTCGTTAGAGGGCCAAGTCAAAGCGAGTTTTTAAACACTCAAATTAAGTGATGGCTTGCATCTTAATCTGTATACTTGGTTTATTATATCTAAACCAAATATCCAAATTGTTTGCATCAAGAAGCCTCTTCAACAACTAATATAGTTTAGACTACCTAATTTTGCGTTTTGTTGGGATCTCCACTTACGTGCTATGATTTCATTGTCTGTTGGTTTTATACCTAACACCAAAACCAAAAAAAGTGCAGACTAGAATTTAAAAGAAAAAGTTTAGAATTGACTATTTCTTCTCATTCTTCATTCCACTTTTTTGAAGATTAATGTAACAAAGCACTGAGTGAAATAAAGTTCTTAAAGGCCCATTAGGATGATATCAGAACAATGAAGAAGTTGGTTTTAACTTTTAACATCAACAAGATCAGTTATAAATTTATATTTATCTGTTAATTTTTGTGGTATGTAACCTCATTTGGACCAAATTTAAACCAACTAATCATACCACACTAAAGGCATCAATTCGCCATTACAATTGCCTAATGAAAGAAAACGATGTCTACAATATCTAACATATGAGCTGCAGAAATAAGATAACCAATGGCAATTCTACTCCATTTTATTGTGGCCACAAGAAACAAAAGGCATTAAAAACAGAAAAAAATGTGAAGTGCTGGATACCTAAGCAGACTTGTAACTTGGGTCTGGAAATGGAAAATTCTGACCAAGGTGCTTCACATGTGTAAGCTTGAATGCAACTAATACATGTATTGGCATGCAGGCTCCAGAACAAACTTTTGCATGTGTCTAATCTGAGACAGTGGGCCTGTCTCTTCGAACTATAAGAAAATTTTAATGTAAACATGATGCCGAGGAGGGCTCATGTTATGGATGCAAGTCAACATCTATACTAGTGTATAAACATCAAGGAATTTCAACAAATACAAAAGTTAAAGTTGTGCATGTTTATAAATGCATCTCCTACGCTTTTGTGTGCATAATTCCTTGCAGCAGCCAGTAACAGACCAAGTGGAGAAGATGTCTATACCCGAGGTATCATTTGCAATTGCAAGTTTCAAACTAAAGAACGAGTGCAATAATTAAAAATCTACAAGTAGAAAATTGAAGAGAAAATCACCAGTAAAAAAAAGTTGTTGGTCTAGATCAGTGGTCATCTCTGATCTAACAATCATTGCATCTGGATATGGCTGTGAGACTGGACCAGTAGTCTTATATGATCCGAGAATTGTTGGATTTGCATATGATTGTAGATCAGGATCAGCGGTCCTATCTGTTCTAAAATTTTTTTACTTAGAACTAGTTGTGGGTCTGGATCAGTGGCCTTATCTGCTATGAGAAAATATTGAATTCAAATCATGTTGTGGGTCCAGATCAGTCATCTAATCTGACCTAGAAAGTATTGGATTTGAATCTGGTTGTCGGATAGGATCGATGGTCTTATCTCATCCACAGAGATCAGTTGTCTTATTTGATCTAAAAGTTGTCGGAATTGGATATGGTTGTGGGTCTATGCTAGCGGCCTTATCTAAGAGAAAGGTTGTGAAGTCCCCTTAACATGCAGCCCTCTATCTATTCATTGTTGACTGATGCAATAAATCGAGCTGACATGATACGAAAACTGCTTGATCAAATTTCTATTTTTCTCCAATTTTGTATGGCATCTCCCTCTGTTTCTCTTGTCTCCCAATCTCGACCTTCTACCTTAATCTATGGAGGAACATGCACTCTTTGTTTTCAAAAAATGAGATTTGAAGAGCTTCTTCAACCAATCTTAAAGGTTTGGCTTTACCAATAGATATTTAAGAACATCTTCTGTTTTTTCTTTAACCATTAATTTTTTTGCTTCATCGGCATGTCATCACCAACAAAGACTTCTTCACTTCAAAATTTGCAATTTCACCTCAACTCTAATCACTATCGTTGAAGGAACTACAATTATATCTCCATCTGCCTTGATATTGACTTTGATTTGACACCCTTCTCTTAGATCAACAAATTCATGTTCACTCCATCATATCTCCCTCATGGAGCCTATTCTCCTATTGCAAGTTTCATATTCTAATATTAATAATATGCCGACAAAAGAATAAAAATATTGAAGTCTACGACACATTGGTATATCATGTCCTTAGTTTGAATATCATCATCTATGCTTGTCAAATCCATTTGCAATCACCTATTCAGATCATCCTATAACCTTAACCATTTGTTTTCCTAGTAAATGTGTTTTTCACGATGTCAGTGATTTTGGTTTATGAGATCTAACTCATTTTATTGAAAATAGTATATTTCGTTTGTGGGTTAAATTAATGGATGTATCCGATTGAAAATTGTTGGACTAAAATCATGTTGTTGGTCTAGATCAGTAGTCATCTCTGATCTGAAAATCATTCCAGCTGGATATGGCTGTAAGACTGGACTAGCAGTCTTATCTGATCTGAGAATTGTCGGATTTGCGTACGATTGTAGATCAAGATCAGCTGATCTAGAAATTTTTTATTTAAAACTAGTTGTGGGTCTGGATGAGTGGTCTTATCTGATTTGAGAAAATGTTGAATTCAAATCATGTCATGGGTCTAGATCAATCGTCTTATCTGATCTAGAAAGTATTGGATTTGAATATGGTAGAGGGATATGATCAATAGTCTTATCTCATCCGTAGAGATCAATGGTCTTGTCTGATCTAAAAGTTGTTGGAATAGGATATGGTTGTGGGTCTACGCTAGCGGCCTTATCTAAGAGAAAGGTTGTGACTATCCATTCATGGGTGGCCGATGCAAAAAATCGAATTGGCATGATATGAAATCTGCTCGACCAAATCTCTAGTTTTCTTCAATTTTGTATGGTAACTTCATTTGTTTCTCTTCTCTCTCAATCTCGACCTTCTACCTTAATCTATGGAGGACCATGCATTGTTTGTTTCAAAAAATGAGACTTAAAGAGCTTCTTCAACCAATCTTAAAGGTTTGGCTTTACCTTTCGCTTCATCGACATCTCATCACCGACAAACCTTCTTCACTTCAAAATTTGCCCTCAACTCTATTCACCATCGTTGAAGGAACTTCAGGTATATCTCCATCTGCCTTGATATTGACTTTGATTTGACACCCTTCTCTTATATCAACAAATTCATGTTCACTCCATCATATCTCCCTCATGGAGCCTATTCTCCTATTGCAAGTTTCATATTCTAATATTAATAATATGCCGACAAAAGAATAAAAATATTGAAGTCTACGACACATTGGTATATCATGTCCTTAGTTTGAATATCATCATCTATGCTTGTCAAATCCATTTGCAATCACCTATTCAGATCATCCTATAACCTTAACCATTTGTTTTCCTAGTAAATGTGTTTTTCACGATGTCAGTGATTTTGGTTTATGAGATCTAACTCATTTTATTGAAAATAGTATATTTCGTTTGTGGGTTAAATTAATGGATGTATCCGATTGAAAATTGTTGGACTAAAATCATGTTGTTGGTCTAGATCAGTAGTCATCTCTGATCTGAAAATCATTCCAGCTGGATATGGCTGTAAGACTGGACTAGCAGTCTTATCTGATCTGAGAATTGTTGGATTTGCGTACGATTGTAGATCAAGATCAGCTGATCTAGAAATTTTTTATTTAAAACTAGTTGTGGGTCTGGATCAGTGGTCTTATCTGATTTGAGAAAATGTTGAATTCAAATCATGTCATGGGTCTAGATCAATCGTCTTATCTGATCTAGAAAGTATTGGATTTGAATATGGTAGAGGGATATGATCAATAGTCTTATCTCATCCGTAGAGATCAATGGTAGAGATCAATGGTCTTGTCTGATCTAAAAGTTGTTGGAATAGGATATGGTTGTGGGTCTACGCTAGCGGCCTTATCTAAGAGAAAGGTTGTGACTATCCATTCATGGGTGGCCGATGCAAAAAATCGAATTGGCATGATATGAAATCTGCTCGACCAAATCTCTAGTTTTCTTCAATTTTGTATGGTAACTTCATTTGTTTCTCTTCTCTCTCAATCTCGACCTTCTACCTTAATCTATGGAGGACCATGCATTGTTTGTTTCAAAAAATGAGACTTAAAGAGCTTCTTCAACCAATCTTAAAGGTTTGGCTTTACCTTTCGCTTCATCGACATCTCATCACCGACAAACCTTCTTCACTTCAAAATTTGCCCTCAACTCTATTCACCATCGTTGAAGGAACTTCAGGTATATCTCCATCTGCCTTGATATTGACTTTGATTTGACACCCTTCTCTTATATCAACAAATTCATGTTCACTCCATCATATCTCCCTCATGGAGCCTATTCTCCTATTGCAAGTTTCATATTCTAATATTAATAATATGCCGACAAAAGAATAAAAATATTGAAGTCTACGACACATTGGTATATCATGTCCTTAGTTTGAATATCATCATCTATGCTTGTCAAATCCATTTGCAATCACCTATTCAGATCATCCTATAACCTTAACCATTTGTTTTCCTAGTAAATGTGTTCTCCACACTGTCAGTGATTTTGGTTTTATGAGATTTGCCTTATTTTATTAAGAATAGTATATACCGGTTGTGGGTCTAAATTAGTGGTCATATTGATTTGAAAATTGTTGGACTGAAATCATGTTTGTCTAGATCAGTGGTCTTCTCTGATCTAAAAATCATGGCATTTGATATGGCTGTAAGACTGGACAAGTGGTCTCATCTAATCTGAGAATTGTTTGATTTACGTTCGATTGTAGATCAGGATGCACGGTATTATCTGATCTAGAAATTTTTTTATTTAGAACTGGTTGTGGGTCTAGATCAGTGGCCTTATCTGATTTGAGAAAGTCATCTTATCTGATCTAAAATTTATTGGATTTGAATCTGGTTGAGGGATAGAATGGAAGGTCTTATCTCATATATAGAGATCAGTGGTCTTGTCTGATTTAAAAGTAGTTGGAATAAGATATGGTTGTAGGTCTATGCTAGTGGCCTTATCTAAGAGAAAGGTTGTGAAATCCACTGAAAATACAACCCTCTATCCATTCATGGGTGACCGATGCAATAAATTGAACTGGCATGATATGAAAACTGCTCAATCAAATCTTTAGTTTTCTTCAATTTTGTATGGTAACTTCCTCTATTTCTCTTCTCTCTCAATCTCGACCTTCTACCTTGATCTATGGAGAACCATGTACTCTTTGTTTTCAAAAAATGAGACTTGAAGAGCTTCTTCAACCAATCTTAAAAGTTTGACTTTACCGATAGATATTTAAGGATGTCTTTCAATTTTTTTTTAATTTTTTCGCTTCATCGAAATTTCATCACCAACAAAGCCTTCTTCACTTAAAAACTGCATTTGCCTTGATATTAACTTCGATTCAAAACCATTCTCTTAGATCAACAAATTCATGTTCACTCCATCATATCTCCTTCATGGAGTCTATTCTCCTATTGCAAGTTTCATATTTTAATGCTAATAATTAGTAGACAAAGGAATAAAAATATTTAAGTCTCTGACACATTGGTATATCATGTCTTTAGTTTGAATATCAACATCTATGCTTGTCAAATCCATTTGCAATCACCTATTCAGATCTTCCTGGAACCATAATAATCTGTTTTCCTGGTAAATGTATTTTCCATACTATCAATAATTTTGGTTTATGATCTGCCTTATTTTATTGAGAATAGTATATTTCGGTTGTGGGTCTTAATTAATGGTCGTATCCGATTTGAAAATTGTTGGACTGAAATCATGTTGTTAGTCTAGATTAGTGGTTATCCCTGATTTGTAGATCGTTGCATTTGGATATGGCTGTAAGATTGGACCAGTGTTCAACGAAAAAAGTAACACATTAAACCAATATATAACAAATTGGGTTTGGGAAACATTAAAGTCAGCACTATTCTGAGTGTGTTAAAAAGAAGAGAGACAATAGTGCCTCTTTCTTCTTGGTTAGTTACTGGATGTATTTGTGGATGTATTTGACAATGTAAGGGTTCAGACACAAGTAATATATAAATCACACCACTAGAAACACATTGGATTAGATGACATCAAGGCAGTGAACATCAGAAACAAACACACACAAGTAAACCAAATTAAGTTTTTATATCAGAATAAAAGTATAAGGCACACATAAAGCTCCTTTGTTCACCTATTATGCTTGTTCTAGGCTAACATTTCTAAATTGTACCAGTAACAATAATTATACTTGAGTAAGAGTTTGAGCATAAACATTGGAATGTTCGCAATTTGAATATGCTTCATTAGAAAAATATAGACAAGAACATCATTCTGTCATACTGGCTACCTAACAATCTCCACATAATCTAGGCCTATTACATTTATCTTGAAGAAAGTAATCTGAATTGACAACCATAGATTCTTGACATCTTTCAGAAACAAGATCAGAGGGCCATTTTTGCTCTCATTGGAGACAAGCTAGAATAAAAAAACCTATTTTAAATGGCAAAAAAACATGCAAATATGTGTGCAGGCATACAAGTATGCATATGTGTATAAGCAACTCAAGGGACAACTGAGTGTACCTCAAACATTGCGTTGATAGCAATCTCAAAAGCAAGCAGCACTTTGGCCCTTAGTACCATAGGATGAACCCTGAAACCATAAGGAATGATATATATTATAGCAAAAGGCATATGAACAGTCAGTAAACACTAACAAGTTCTGTCAAACTTTGTTGCACCATACCAATTAGAAATCCTATTACGAATTTATTCATTAATTCCCATCTGAAACCAACTGAATCTTGGCAAATAGAAAATGTTAAAGCAAGTGCTTTCCCAAAGTTCTATTGATCAGAATGCTTTGCCCTTTGCAAGGTTACTTGAATGGTGTCATCATGCAATTAATGTAGGAATGCATGATCAAGTACGAAAAATTGTTGGTGTAAAAAAAAGGCTTAGTTTGCTAATCTTCACAAGGCTGTCAAAGTTCATAACAGCTAGTTGGGCTATGGATCACTAAAGGATGAAGAAGCTAAATGTCCCCATATTGGTATTATGAGACCTCTTTTTCCCTTGGAGAAAGGGTCTTAGGGAACCTTTCAACATACAACAAAAAATTTCAGCAACAATGAATCACTCAAGTTTCAAATATTGTTACAACGTCACACATTTTCATGATCACTCGATAAGCTCCATAACACTCTTCCATTAAACCCATAGTCATAAAAAAGCACCTAACATTTTGGGGATATTCGAAATCACAGGGATGATTCAAGAGAAGATTTGCGGTCATATGTAAAAATAGGATAGCAGTTTTCATTCTCTTTTCACTTAATGCAAACATAATTTAATCAAAATAAACTGAGAAACCTTATCAACCATTTTGAAGCATTCCTTTCTCTTTCTATTTTTCTCTACATGGTAGAATCTGCTCTTGCTCTTTCGTTCCTTATGAGCAGTAAGAGAAACAGGATACAGGAAACTAAAGGATCAATAAGAAGAAGAATATCAAACAGAAGAGGCACACTGTAGGTAAGTTCAGTGATGGGATGAGAGAATGACAGAAAACAGAGGCTACAAGCCCAAATTAATTTGCTCGAAGAAAAATTTGCAGACCGATTATTTGCTTAGGAAAAGGGGCGACGATAATGTATGTGATAGAACTAGAAGAAGAAGAAGTTACCTTATCTTGCAGAACTGCTCCAGCAGATCGACATCCTTGTTGCTGTGGAGAAGCTCGAACGCAATGGAAGAAAGGGCATCGATGATTTGTAGGCGAAGACGAAGCCTGCAAAACTTCTTCCCTCTTCCCTCCTTATTACGGAACTGTTAGGATTTCTCCCCATAACGCATATACAAAACCAAACGTATATACCCTAAACAGGATCATGCTCATGCTAAATCATTGAAATAAACGAAACCTTAAACTGAAGCGGAAGCGTACCTGAATCCATCTGATCTGGTGTACGGGAAGATCGCAGCAGGGTCTTCCAGGGTACGTGCGGCGCGCTTGAGGTCTCTCTCAGATGGGGAAGAGGAAAACCCTAGAAACCAATGTTTCAGGCAACCATTGCACGACCCCAGGGACCACTACCATTTTATAATGAGGACAATTACGAATTCTGCCCATCAAAGAGTCCGTAATTGTGTACTGGTATCTATACATTTCAAAATTACCCCATACCATCTAAAATGACGTAATATCCCAAAATGCAATCACTTAAGTAGATATTTACGTTAAGACAGCCATAATGTCTGAAATTCCTAATTGACATATGTCGGCCCACCAAATGATCTTACAATCTCCCACTTGGGCCAAATATGTCTTTATACATTCAAACATTACACAAAACCTTATGACCTTATAATTGCTATCTTATTAAACGTCATTTTCACCAATCTCGTCCATGACCATATCAACACAGAACCAAAGCAGCTTTCGCTATATCGAAATTAGCTAAACCTTCAATGATCACAAATGTTAACATAATCAATGACATAGATATGATATGGATGTATAACATGAAAATTACATATAATGTGATGACAACATGTCTATTCTCAACTGGTCCAACTTTAAAACTTTATGGAGATCAAAAACCTAACACATAAACACTGAATGGAACCAAAGAACTTCAAACTTTATTCTGCAGAAAACTGAATATGTGTCCATACATAAGAGCAAACAAAATACAAACTCCCACTAAACCAGCACATCATCCAAGAATAACACCCCCATATGAACAACATGTTCGTGAAAGACCTTATGTGTTAAACCCTTGGTAAGCGGATCCGCAATCATAGAGTTTGTCCCAATATGCTCTAAAGACACCTGACCATTCTGTATCCCCTCTTTAACAGCCCAAAAACTTAATGTTGATGTGCTTCGACTTTGACAAACTGTGACTGTTATAAGAGTACATGACTGCTGAATTATTGTCACACAACAACCTTAGTGGTCTTTCTATACCATACATAATGCGCAGCCTCGTGACAAAATTCTGCAATCACAAAACCTGATTGAATGCCATTATCTTGGCACCCAGCAAAGTCAGAATCTGAATACCCAATGATCTCCCACTGGTTTGACTTCTTGTATGTGAGCATAAAACCTTTTGTTCTTTGTAAGAACCTCAATACCCTTTTGGCTACTTCCCAATGATCCATATCAGGATCACTTAAGTATCTGCCTAACATTCCAATGATAAAAGCAATATCCGAATGAGTACAAACCTGAGCATACATAAGAATTCCCACAACAAAGAATAGAGAATCCTTTCCATTTCCTTAGATTCAATTTCATTTTTAGGGCACTGTTTGAGACTAAACTTGTCTCCTTTAGCAACTGAAGTATCTCCTGGTTTACAATCCTTCATGCCATATCGCTGAAGCACCTTATCAATGTAGGTCTTTTGTGATAATCCAAGAATACCCCGAGAACGATCTCGAAATATTTGGATTCCTAATACAAAAAATACACAACCAAGATCCTTCATGTCAAACTTTGATGACAAAAATTTCTTAGTTTCATGCAATATGCCCACATTGCCAACAATATATCATCGACATATAAAACCAGAAAGATAAATTTGCCCCCACTGAACTTTTGGTATACACATTCATCAACCATATTAATTTCGAAACCAAATGAAACTATAACTTGATGAAGTTTGTAATGACTGAAAAACTTGCTTTAGTCCATATATGGATTTCCTTAGTGACACATCTACTTAATTTTCTTGAGGTTGTTGAGTTTGTTCTTCAGTATAGAGATCAACATCATTGCTTTCTTCAGAATAGAGTGGACTCAGGTCCCTCTTCAAAAGGCAATGTTCATAACCTAATCACCTCCCAAACTCAATATCCTCAAAGAAATGGGTGTTTCCCTTTCAAAGAAAGACTTACTGAATGGATTAAAAAACTTATGACCCCTTAATGTTTGTTCATTTTCCCTTTATGAATTCCTTTTGACATAAGCCTTTATAATCTCTTTTCAGAGATATGTCCTAAGCGCCAATGCCATAACATAATAGAATTCTCTTTGGCTAATTTTTCTTTTAGTACCACTAAACGTAACATGCAAGGTTTCATTATATGAAGCAACCGTACCAAGCAAATAAAGATTATCGCTACTAGACAAAAAACCAGTGACAATCAAATTTGAGTACAAAAACAACTTAAATTTACTTCCTTCAAATGAACAATAATAACCGAATTTGTCCAATGAGGAAATAAGAAACCAAATTCCATCTAAAAGACGGTACCACATAAGTTTCTGTCAAATTCAAATAGCAACCAGTCTTTAACAATAACCGAAAATCTGCTATGGCTTCAACATTCGCCTTCATGTCATCGCCCTCATAGATGAATCTTTTAGCATCAATTGGCATCCGACAATCTAGGCAGCCTTGCATAGAGACACTTATGTAAGTAGTAGCACCTGAATCTACCCACCAAGTGTTTTTGGGTACTAAAGTTAAATTAACCTCAGAACAAACCAAAGTGAGAAATGTACCCTTCATTTCACGCCATGCGTGATACTCAGTACAATCCTCCTTCATATGACCTTCACCTTGCAAAAGAAGCAGCCTGATAGGCATTCCTTATGCTTCTTTTGTCTTTTAACGGATGATTGGTCAACTGCAACTTCTTTAACAGTCTTTCTTTTCTTACTTTTAGGCGTAGTAGCCAAGTGAGCACTTTCTATCCTATCATGCTTCAATCTCTCCTCTTCTTCCACACAGTGCGAAATGAGCTCATTAAGAGTTCATTTCTCCTTCTGATAGTTACAACTAACTTTAAACTGTCCAAACTGTGGTGGAAGAGAAAGAAGAACCATATGCACTATAAAGTCTTCGGGTAACCTCAGACCTAGCGCCTGTAATTTTGAAGCAAGATGAGACATTTCTATAATGTGCTCCCGTATGTTCCCCTTACTTTTATATTTCAGCGTCACAAGTTTACTCAAAAGAGTGCTTGTTTCAGCCTTTTCATTTTTAGCAAAACTTTTTTCAATCTCTTCAAGGAACGCCTTGGCACTAGCCTTTTCAGTAATAGAGCCCCTAAAATTTTCTGGGATTGATCTCTTCATGATCATTAGACACATGCGGTTTGAGCATTCCCACCATTCAAAGTACCACTTATCCTCATGGGAACTTTGATCTGTTGGATGAGGTGGGCATAACTCCCTAAATGCAAGGTCTAGATCCATACAACCCAGAACAATCATAACAGTTTCTTTCCAATCCTTAAAATTCGAACCATTTAACTCAGGAACAGTACTCAAATTTGCAGATATCATGGAAGCAGAACTCACTGTACAAAGAACAAAAAATACCAAACATGCTCACAATCAAAACATGTACAAAAATGAAATAACAAATATAAATGAATTTAAATACAATGACCTAAATCTCATCACAAGGTACCGGTGCAACGTTAATATCCAATCTTTGGATTGAAATACTAACTGCAAGTGGTATTCTTGGTCAACAATGAATATAGATAATTAACCCTGTCAAACAATGAGCCTATCTTTGGATTGACTCGCTATTTACATGGAAACCTGAAAAATTATCACATATTCATTGCCCTGTATACTTAAACCTGACCAAACAACAATCCTCCTTTGGGTTGATCATTGCCCACATGGATCAAGTATACTATCATCTAATGTTCAAAACAGGCAAATTCGTACAACAGAGGTCACTTTGGCGACACAAAATACAAACTTACTCATTTGAAACAACAGACATGGCCAAAGTTCAAATTCACATTCCAAACATTCATCTAAAGTATACCCACAAATTTAAAACATGATACATGAATTAAAATTACATACAAATTTGCCCTACATTGAATCCAAAACCAAAATGTTTCAAAGAAATGGGCCCAAAAGAGTCTAAAATTTATAAACCGGTATCATAATCGTGTTTAAGAGGGTCAAGAACTACTGAATCGGCCTTAAAATGGCCCGTATCGTTCTTAAACCACAATTAGAACACCCACATGCCCCTACATAGGGCTTAACCAGTCTAAAAATCAGACGTATCGGTCAAAAATAGACCGTATCGGTTCTAAAACCCACTGAACCGGTTAAAATTGGCTAAAAAAGGTTCCAGAACTCAATGAACCGGTCTGAAAAGCCCTGTATCGGTCTAAATATCAAGTGAACCGGTCTGAAAATGCCCGAATCGGTTCGAAAATCAACTGAACCGGTCTGAAAACAACTGAAGCGTTCTGAAAAGGGTCTGAATCGGTTCTGAATCGTATTGAACCGGTCTGAAACCGAATGAACCGGTTCGAGTCTTTTCCAAAACCGGTTTAAAAAATGAACCGATTTACATAACTTAAACCAAATGGATACGGGTCGGGTCCGACGAGACCCGACCCGGTCCGAAAAATTAACACAAACGCGCGTGGGCAGGCAGCGGCAAAAAGATTTTTGTTTTTTTTAAATCACGATGGATCCGGTTCGGGTCTGTCAAGACCCGACCCGGTCCGACCCACTGCCTCGCTCGACGGCTCGCAGGCAGCGAGACCGCCGCTCGCCCTGCCAAGCACCGAACGGAAGGCGAACAGCGACATCGCCTCCGGCGCGCCTGCGGGGGGCTTGGGTGGGCGCCGGCAAGTGGTACGGCGCCGTCCGGTGATGATGAACTCTCAGGCTGTGGAGTTGTGGAGGTGGGATCCAGAATCGGGCGAAGCCCTTCCTCCCCCTCCTCTGCCCTCCTCTGCCTCTACCTTCAAGGATCGCCAGTGGACACGCCTCGCGGCAGGTGGACGGCCGGCCGTCGACCGAACCGGCGGTCGCCCCCCCGCCCTTTCGGCCATAACTGCCGTCCCCGGCCGTTGCCCCTCCCTGCGGTCGTTCCTCCTTCTCGTCGCCTTCCATGCTATCCCCCTTTCCTTCTTGTTCTTCTGTTTTCGCTGCAACAGAGACGCGGAGAGCGCCGACAGGCCACCCAACGGCGTGGGTGGCCACAGGTAGGACGCGCCCCAACGGCCGGAGGCCTGCCATCGCCCAACGGCGACTGACGCCCGCCGATCCTTTCGTCCCCTTCTCCGATCCTCCTGATGGCTGCAACGGAAGCCCGATGGCTTCCGTCGCACGCCCTCAACCCTTTTTTTTTTAAAAAAAAAAAAACTTGCAGTCGAAAAACTAAATGGGGAACATCTGAACGGGAAGAACGCCCAAAAATCATCCAAAAGATCAACGAGTCAACAATGAGCGTAGGCTCTGATACCAAATGTTGGGATTTCTCCCCATAACACATATACAAAACCAAACGTATATACCCTAAACAGGATCATGTTCATGCTAAATCATTGAAATAAACAAAACCTTAAACTGAAGCGGAAGCGTACCTGAATCCATCTTATCTGGTGCACGGGAAGATCGCAGCAGGGTCTTCCAGGGTACGTGCGGCGCGCTTGAGGTCTCTCTCAGATGGGGAAGAGGAAAACCTTAGAAACCAATGTTTCAGGCAACCATTGCACGACCCCAGGGACCACTACCATTTTATAATGAGGACAATTACGAATTCCGCCCATCAAAGAGTCCGTAATTGCGTACTGGTATCTATACATTTCAAAATTACCCCATACCTGACGTAATATCCCAAAATGCAATCACTTAAGCGGATATTTACGTTAAGACAGCCATAATGTCTGAAATTCCTAATTGACATATGTCGCCCACCAAATGATCTTACAGGAACTACTCGCTCGAAAGAAAAAAAGAAAGAACGTCGTGCCTTGAGAGCAAGAGGATAGACCATCGTGGCATGGTCACTCTGAAATTCTGAATACTCACTGTGCGAACTTCCCTCGCTTTCCCCCTCCTGAATTTTTGGGATCGACTTCTTGGTTGTTGCTTTTTGGCGTTGTCTTGGATCGTGATGCATTGTTTTGGAAAGTCATTCATTTACGTAACCGACAATGTGATTTTAAATTTTTACAAAAAAGCACAAGGTTAATGCGAATAATAGTGTGTCCATATCTAGCCATTAAACGCATGCAAGTTGATTATTTCTTTTCGATCGCTCCTTAATTTGAACAATTTGAACAGGGACTGCTGTTAGAATATATAATCAAATGGAAGAATGAATAGACGTTAATTTACAGCAAAATCTGTTCATCAATTTGACCATGTATAGATAAAAATCACATGTCTAACTTCAGTATTACTTATAAATATCAATAGATAGGTTTCTTGATATTGATGTCATTACATTGTTGAAAGAATTGACCAGCTTGACAACGCAAGAGAGCTAAAACGAATACATGAAATTGAAATTGTAGGATGAAATTCATTTCGTTTGATAACTAAGGTGGATCCTTTTTTCTCTTTTGCTATTGTCTTTCGTCGTTTTAAAATCAAATTATTGAAGATACGTTTAAATGTAAGCTAATAGCGGAACAACCAGGGTGGAGGCATGGGGGGCCACCGGCCCCCCAGCAGATTTTTGTTTTTAAATTATATATAAATTTTAAAATTTTTAGTTTAATCTGTACAAAAATAGTTGAAAATTTTTATTTCTTCTCCTATTAAAACTTTGCAGTTATAGTTCGGCCTATGCGATGAAAAATTCCTAGCTTCATTCCTAGTAACAACCAATAACAGTTCATACTACCCAAGAAAAATAGTGAAAGCTGCAAATTAACATGAGCAACAATTACTCTGGAAGAAGAAAAATTATACAATAAAAAGGCGGCAAAATAATAAATGAAGGGATCATCATCTTCCTCTTGCAATTTGTTAAACTTGTTTTGGCTATGATTGACAGTTGTCCTTGCCCTTAATTGAGAGCTCCAGTAAGAATTACTCTTGCAACCAGATTTTAACTTAACTCGCTGTTCTTAATTCGTTCATCTCGATCGAAAGGTCCCCACTTTATGTTTGCTAAAAATATGATTGAAGAATCATTTGTCATGCGATTCTGGGAATAAATTAAAGAGACATGGTTTTATTTTATTCATTTTTCTTCTTTCAGGTATAATCCTAACTTACAACTCGACCAATGAATCCACCGCTGGCTTGAAGTTTTATATTCACACATGCATCGGCCCATGTACTCAATTTTTTCAAACAGATTGTTGAGGGATGCTAAAATTTTCAATAGATTAGAATTACCTTTCTTTCAATAAAGACAACTAGAAGAAATCAATCTACATCTAGGAACTCATTTTCTAATAGGTACTCAACTCTAGCAAGCCGTCCCTTGCACTAGTTCAAGTAACAAACTAAACTATGAATATCCCTTAAAGATGCAATTGATAGAACTGGATTTATCATTTACAATAAAGAAGGAACAGTGGATGTGCCGTTAATTGCGTCTAAATCAAGGATGAACTTGAAATTATATGAGTGGGTGCTCTCTCTCTCTCTCTCTCTCTCCCTTTCTCTCTGCATGTGTGTGTGTGTGCTCGTGTGCATGTGCACGGGTGTGTGTGTGTGTGAATTAACATTTGAAACAATAGTCAGCTATATTAGTAGTAAACATGATCAAGGGCTGTTGTGGGCCCATAAATAGCATGTACACCCCATTCAGTACTATATTTGTTAGTCCTGAGAGGTGTAGCATAGCTGGTTGGGCCGGCAGACTGGTGAGAGCTCGGTTGCTAGTTTAGTTCATGTCAGACACTACTCCTCTACAAATGGTGGCATCTACGATACTCATGTCGGAGCTAGTAAGCCACCAACTTGAAGAGGATGAGGTGTCAAATTTAATCATCAGCTGCTTCACCATGTTGACAAGGAATTTCATTTCAGTGGGATGATATTTATGTGAGTGAAGATGTACATAAACATGGCAATTATTTCCAATATGTTGTATCAACATAAACCACCTCCAAGTGCAAGTCATAGAAATCATGGTGCTTAATTATATTTATATTATCTTCAGAGGATTAATACCACTAAGCAATATCCTCTAAAAAGTGGAAGACCTAAAATTTTCATGTTATATGTTCCACTGATAACATGGGTTCATCCTAAGGAGCAACATCTGAGAGCGTTCTCTTCATGACTTTGCAGTTTTGCAATATTTAAGAGAACAGAAGTAGAACCATGCACCATGAAGAGCATATCCTAATTGAAGCTATTTTTCCAAAATTCTATATTCTGTGCAAGGGAATCAGAGTTTCATGGAGAGTGAGTTCTTCAATATTTTACAGATCTAGAAAGTCTTTGATGGTTTTCTACAACCAAGACCTTATGCTCGGCTTGAAACTACAATGTCTTAGATCGTCATCACGAACATCATTCATTAAGCATAACGTTAGTATATTGAATTTGGACCTCAAGCCTTCAATGTGGCATCAGCTTCCTGGTAGACTTTTATATTTTCTGGTTCAAGTGTTAATTCAGAAGTTCTGTTGGATTTATAGGCCTCCAGATAGAAATCCATTAGTGCAATAGAAATTGCCAACATTTTACCTTTTATTCAGGCTTTTTTCCTAACATCTCTTTTATGATGGCTACTTTCCGATGCCGCAAAGAAAATAACCTTTGAGTACGATTGGATATAATTGTTACCATATCAGAGTAATTAATTAATCAGTACAAAGATGTACTCAAATGTGGTCTTTTATATGTAATCAGATTTAGATATAACTACAATTATACTCAACTAATTAATCAGATATTTTTCAATCGGGCTCGGGTTTGTATTGAAATTTGGTCTTAGAGAAATTTAAAAAAAAAAAATCTAAATATTTATGTACATCTTGTTTCCACAAGTGGTTGGGTATACATGATGATGCAAACAAAGGATGTCGGATTATTAACCTGTAGTTTGCGTGTTTGCGTCCGGGTCACCCGCTCTTTAGCTAAACGTGTTCAGGACGTTCTACCGAATTAGATGAAATGCGTGGAACTGCACAAACCACGCTTTTGCGACGGGTGTTCCTTCTCGCGCAAGTACCCTTGGATCGACGAGGAACACCTCGTTTTGCTAGCGATGGCTGTGAGAGTCAAGTCGCAAGCGTGGTTCAAGGTCATAGTCATAGCTCGCCCTGACGTTCGCGTTCTTGTCAGGAACTAGTGCAAACGCAACGCAAAAGACAAGGATCAACTCGCTTGGAGAAGCGGGAATTCATATGTAGTCAAGAAAGGTCGTATAACAGTAGGGACATGACTAGGGCAGGTTTTCATAAATATTAGTATTGATATTTTAAAATTTTTGACTTAATCTTTGAGACAGATTGATAGGACAATATCTAGGCTCGGGCGCCTGGGTCGGGGCCGGCCTGATTAATCAAAGTAATAACCCAAGACTGGGTTGGCCGGCTTGGTCCAATGCCCAAGCAACGAAAGAAAAACAATACAAAATCAAATTTTAGTATCTTTCGTGACCTGGTCCAACCCAACCTAATAAATAATAAAGTTGGAACCCACAACTGTGATCGCCCATGTCCTCGCTTCAGCCTAAGCAAATACGTGTATTATTGGCAAATATTTGGAACCCTAACGACACGTGGTGATGTTTGCGGATCAGGTTTGGCCCAAAGGCAGTAAAGATCCAGCTTTGGTGACCAACGAAGCGGTCCAACTAATATTTAGGTAAGATCCACAATGTCTAAATGGTACTTAACACGTGGTAGTTCTGGACCTTGTCTCGGTCCTAGTCTTGGACCTTGTGTCTTGGACTTTGTCTCGGTAGGTCATTGTCACATCCTGATCTAGACTCACGCAAGTCTCTCATGCAGGTCTAGCATGTCATCCCATTGACAATAAAAAAACACAAAGGATGGACTAATCTGTGATGCTTTTTGGGGACATTGGGAGGTTAATCCGACCGTTCTAGTGTCAATGTGGAAGCTTTCGCCCTTTCTTTCATTTCCTCCGAACTGCATCAGCTTTCGCCCTTTCTTTCATTTCCTCCAAACTGCATCAAGATGATGCATCTACTATGCTTGAACTTACATATTGGTGCTCCTCTTATCCATTTTGCAGCATATAAAGTTGATGCCGTCGGAACCTAACTGCCTATAAGCTCCCACCCTATTTGTGCCAACTGCCTCGGGAATAAGCAACTTGCAACATTGTCGAAGAAGGTTCTCAAGGGTTTTACTTTCATCTATTTAGGGTGTATTTGATATCATGGAAAAAAATATCTCAGATAAAATGTCTAAGATATTATTTCCCACCACTGTTTGTTGCACCACCACAAAAAAAAAAAACGAGAAAAAAAGAGTTTTAACATAATTTGGTGGATGTTCTCCTTGGCCACTCAAGCACCTCCTAAAATTTTGCTAAATACTTTCTTCCTTGCTAACTTGCAAACACTAATTGGTCAACTCGCAAACGATATAAAACTCTGAGATTGAAGACCCATTTTCACCTGGCGAGCAAACGCGGAAACTTACAGCTCTGCCGATTTGAAAGGGGGGTCCACAATGAGGTTTGAACCAAGTATGAACCCATCTATATAAGTGTATTATATACATATTTTCAAATTGGACGGAAGATACATATTTTTCTTGCACTGCATCCACATATGACTCAATCTGACATCCCCATTAAATTGATTGTTGCTTCACAAGTCAGCATGGTTCAGGACAATTATACTCGGTTTCTTGGCAGCTACTTTTTATTCTTAACACAAAAAACTGCTGATGAACCCTCCAGTCAAGGGCCATCCCATTGTCGCGTGAGCTGTCCAAGTCAAAAATGTCGGAGACAATTTATCGCCTGGAATCAGGGGCACCGTTTCCTGCATGATCAAGCTAGGATGCTTCCTCTCTTTTGTACTTTCTTGTTGGCATGTAATCTGGGTGAGCGAGAGGTATTAATCAAAAGACCTGAAGGCCTCCCCATTCCCCCTGCCTCCGAGGTCATGAGCTGTGTCGGTGTCAGCGATAGCAACGGTACACCCTTCAGCTTGGATGCCGCGTCCTACCACCTTAAGACACAGGAACATAGCGCCCACGGGAATCGAACTAGAGAGCTACCTTAATACAGGCCCCTAGCTCGACCAGCTACGCTATGCCCCTTGAGGCTTGTTGGCATGGAGAAAAAAAAAATAACAGTGAAAAGAGTCCAATTACTTGACCATATTCATGTGAACATATCATGTGGTCTAGAAGATACCAATCCAACCACCCCAAGTATACACAGTGCATTTTGATCTCCCTCCACCAGAAGTAGACAAAATCCATCAAGCAGCCAAACTTGCCAAACTCTACCAAACTAAAACTCCTTCTCTTTTTAAACCTACAACACTTCTTCACGCCTCATCAATTTAAGAGATATTTCTTTACGCTTTTATGACGTTGAAAACAAGGGATCTTGGTGTCTGGATGGCGCTATTGGGTAAAAAAAAAGGATATGTTTGATAGCCTCGGATATAAGATTAAGGCTACGTAGATTTTCGAAGATCTTAACATGGTTTGACACCTTGCGACCACACCAAAAGGAAAAAAAAAAACAACGAAAAGTCGAATTACAAATTTATGATTTCATAATGCAGATCTGAGATTAACAGTTGTGAAATCCATTATTTGCTCCAAACAGTTGAGTTCACCTAAAACTAATGGGCCTCGGATCTTAAATATGAGACTATCAAATATGCCATACTATCAAATATGCCAAAATGTACATTCTGTCGCTGGAACATGTCAAAAGCAACCGGTCATCGTAATTATACTTTTTTCGATGGTTTTTAGTGACATTAAAAAAAAAACCCCACTCTGTCACATAGGTAGCCGTAATTATACTTTTTTCGATGGTTTTTAATGACATTAAAAAAAAAAAAACCATCACATAGGTAGCGGCTGGTTTATATATATATATATAGACTTTTTCGAGAGGGGAATGATTATGTAAAAGAGAATGAAATACGTCCAAAACATTGAGAGAACAAAGAAGGTGAAAAACCAACCATGTGTGAATGGGTTTACATTTTTCCTCCCTCAATTTTGACCCCTAAATGCGGTAACAAATAAATAAATTAGAAATAAAAGTTTAGCTGGCAGTATCTAAGGAATTTTCAATTTAGTCTTCTCGATTTTCGTCACCCAAGCTTCAAATTTTTTGCTCTCTCATTGATAACCCTGCTTAATTCCAGGAAATTGAAGTGCTGAGAAATTTCGCACTTTTCTTGTCATGGATGGTTTATAACTGGAAGCTGTTTTCTGACACAAGGAAAGGAAAGGGATGCTTTAATGTCTTTCTCCACTTTTGGAGAAAATTTAAAGAAACTCATTAATGTCTCGGGGTAAGAATTAATTGAACCCCATAAAAAAGAGTTGATTTTCATGTTCTGAGTGAGCAAGTACTGACCGGCTAAAAGCTGAAGTTTCTTTTTATTTGTGACAGGTTTTGTTCTTCTCTTTCTTTAACTGCGGCTACGTTGATGTCTGGTGTATAAAAGAAAAAAAAGTTTGATTCTTATATTGTTGATGAGCGAAAGCAGACCAAATGAGATGGGCGCTGAAACTCCTCCCACCCCTGAAAATTGGGTTGGTAATGGTATGGAGATAGCACGCTCCACTATACAAGTACCCAAAAGTATAGCTCTTGAAGGATCCTTCATCCTTTCTTTGAGGTTTAAGGCTGGATATGGAGGCAAGAATTTCACCCCTCAAGAGCATACTGCTCGTGGACATGTCTTTTCACACCAAAAGTTACTTTATACCCTTTGATGCAAGTTTATTTATATGTTGTAAATTTTGGTTTTTACATCAATTTGATATCAGCAATGATAGAGCTGCAAATTTCTAAATTTTAAACTTTAATAGAGCATTCGGATATAAATAATAAAAGTTAAGTGGTTTTCAAAATAAAGGTAAAGTGATTTTCATGAACTATGTGATCAACTGTCCACACCAACCCATACCTCCATGTAGCAAACAGTTGACGGTGGAGGGCCATAGCTATATGATCTCTATCTTTTCTTAAATTGACTCCAACAATTATAGGTATTTTCATCCTTTTGGGCAAGAAGGCAAAAAACAAAGGCAGGTCCATTTTCTTTCTCTAAAGAAGAGGTGCATAGTTGTAGATATTTTCTTTCGGTGTTTGTTTACTTTCGGTGTTTGTTTAAGTTTAGGAGGAAAAGAATTAGAAATGTCATGTCATCTCGAAATGAAAGCTCAGTCATCTAGGGCGGAGGGGCTCGCAGAGCCTGCTTCCTCTGTTCAATTTTTTTTTTTTAAATTTACATGTAAATTTATAAAAACTTTACTTGTTATATATAAAAAATTTAAAAAATGATATTTCAATTCTTTACTCTTGTCAAAATTTAAAAACTTTAATTCAGTTTTCCCTCATAAAAAATAATTTCTGACTTCACTCTTCCACGTCAAAAACATAAAATATTTTACGCATTGTTTGCAAGAAGGTCTTGGTAGAGGAATTATGAATTAGGTGAAGTTTGGTCATAAAATACAAAGGAAAGAATCTGCAACGACAAATTGACGCCAGCCTAATGGCTTGATAGTGGGGGCGAAAGTTACGATCTTCTCTTTTTTTTTTAAAACAATTTAAAGCAAACGCGCAAACGCGTGTTCTGAAACGGAAGAAGTAAAAAGAAAGGAAGAAGAGCGAGCGAGGAGACGGTGGGTGGACAAAGAGAAGGATATAAATCATATAATGATTAACGATGCAGTGGAAGGGAACTCAAATAAAAAAGCATTTGGAAAAGTATTAGCACTGATGAGCCACATGGGAACCACCAATATATGTTCTTCTAAATGAGTCTCAGCCTTCAAAATTTTTTAAAATATGTAGTGCATTTATTTAGCAGGAACTTTCATTAAATGAGTGTCAGCCTTCAAAATTTTTTAAAATATGTAGTGCATTTATTTAGCAGGAACTTTCATCCATTTTTTTTTTAAGGGTGCAGAGCCTGCTTCCAATGCTCATGGGTGTCACCTTCTATCTACTTGCAACATGAATTAACAGATAAGCATGCTAGCGTCTAAAAACAAATAAGAATATTAAGCTTGAATGTACAATAAAACTAAATCATATGAAAATAATATCATTGCTTTAAGAAAACCAACTAAAAATTTCACAATTTCATAAACCCTAGAAAGCATCATGTTTCTCATAAATTGATCGTAAGCTGCTTTAGAAGATGTGCCATGTGAAATCTCCAATCTTAAATTTATGTTACATGTAAAAAACCATATATGTAAAGTTGGATTGTTGGAGAAGAGAGAGTCTGACCTTAAATCCACAGTTTTAAGATCTGAACCAATTAGCAGTTAAAAAAAATTGGTGACTAAAATGACAGAACCCCGACATAGTATCTGACATGAGAAATGAGAAACTGCCACATATTCCTTTGGTTTTGGATCTTGAAACAATTTTTTTTTTTTTTCGTGAAGCGATAAAATAACAATTTTTATATACTCAATTACATCCCATAGACTTTTTCCTACGAAATAAAAATTTGAATTTTTTTTAAGTAACCAATAGGAGCTGCGTCACATGGAATGATATAACTCATCTTAGCATTTATGTGATTCTTGGTAGAAGAATAAGTCAAGAAGACTTTCAATGCCTGATCTATAAATGAAGTGTCATGCGTTATAATATACACAAAATATTCGTATAAAAGATAATAATTGTTAAAAAATAAAAGCTATATTATCTCCGCCATGCATTTTAAAGATGGAGGGCCAGCATAAGGCCACAAATGTTGCTGTAATATGCCTTCGACCAGGCTGGCTAGAGCTTGGTCCTACAAATCCATGTGAGTAGGACGATTAGGATACACTGCTAGAATATGTGCTTATTAATGACAGTTAGATGGGTCGCTATAGTTTTTTTATTTTTTATATCCAACATCTTGTTAAGAGCACACATTATAATAAAAAAGTTGCATCTTTTTAAGGAAAATGTAAAATTATAAAAAAAATTGAAAGTAATAATATGAAGGAAAAATCATGGTATCAGATAAGAAGACCACCTTTTGAATCCAAGCATAACTTGGAGCCCTAACTTGGAGCCCTAACTGAGATATGTTAGAGATCAAGAGGATGTTGGTGTATAGAACTTTATTCATACTGGACACTTAAGTGCATTTATGTTATTTTGTACAAATGCGGGTTTTGCCCTAATCCTTATGTTGAGAGAAGAACCGCAGTTTTCTTTGTCTTTTTCTTTGTCAGTGTCTGTGTTCATCTGTGAGTGAATAGTAAAAGATCTATGCGACCGTAGATGTAGGAAGTTATTGCTTCGAACCGCGTAAATCTTTGTCTTCTTTTTTATTACTTCTAACCCTCTCTTGAGAGTGCGAGAAAAGAGTTTGTGTTGTTCCTACCAAATGAGTCTGCAGTTATGATGGAAAGGGAAGATGACTTCTGAGGCAGATGAGAAAAGGGCGAAGTCATGAACTTGTAAGATAAAGTCGTAACGGGTGGATTGTATGTGTAGAATTAAACATTCGGGACAAAAGGTCAGATCTAATTAGGTGCGACTTCATTGTTAGTACTAAAATATCAAATTCACCTAGAACTCTCGAGAGCTTCGTTCAATATGAAGAGAGAAAGAGAGAAATACATTTTTTAGGTTTAATAATTTTAGAGTCAAAATAATATTTGTGTAAAGAAAAAAAAAATCAACAAAAAAAGAAAAAGATAAATGAGAGTAAACAGGAAAAGGATGGTCAATATAAATACATGGGAATGGTTTTTCCCCACCTCTTGTTTTCCTCCTCATTTTCTCAATTTTTCTTTTTTTCTTTGTGATCTTTAAAAAACTTGGAAAATCAGTCTCATTTTAAACTAATTTTATTATTTTCATATATATAATATATATATGTACTAACTTTTATATATATATATATATATATATATATATATATATATATATATATATATACGTTAGTTTTCCGTTTAAAGGGGTGATGTTGGGTGGCAGAGGGAGAAAGCGCGTGGGCCTTTAAAGTTATAACCTATTTCCCCATTCATAAAATGACCGAAAGGAAGAGGCGATTGGCCATTTAAAGTGTACCGTTATACGCGCAGAGAGAGAGAGAAGAGAGAGCGGGACTCCGCGGGAGAGAGAGAGTTCTAGAAGGCAGAGAAGAAAGAAAGCAAGGGAAGCTTTACTTTAAAGCATCCAAAGCTCATTGGCATCTCTGAAGTGGGCAGAGAGACAGAGGGAGACTTGTGCTTGGGGAGCACCGAGGAAGGTAAATGGAGAAACTGAATGGGCTTCTGAGGGTGAGGGTGATCAGAGGTGTGGGTCTGGCTGTCAGGGATCTGAGATCCAGCGACCCTTACGTTATTGTTAAGATGGGCAAGCAGGTATACCTTTTTCCTTTCTCCTCACGCTTTTGTTTTGTTAATTTTGTGTTCATGGTGATGGATTTGAGTACCTGTTCAATTTCTTTCTTTGATTTGAGGTTGTTTTGAGTTTCTTTCTTCTTGAACTATTTTGCCTTCTGTCCGTGACTTCGCGCTCAAACTCGTTGGTCATCCTAATTTTTCCTCAATTTTTATCATCTTGCGGCTTTCCTGCGGTTTTTTTATTTGTCATCATCTTGTAATTTTGTGTCATTTTCGTGATATTACCATTTCACACTTGAACTAGGCTGCTGCTCTCTCTCTCTCTCTCTCTGTGAAATTCCTTCCTGGAAAACGTAAAAGAAAAGAGAGAGACGAACAGGAATGGCGAGTTAATTGTTTCCCTTTTCATTACACGAGGATAGTCCTGAGTGAGTGCGCTAACCAAGGAAGGAAAATAGGAGAGGAACGTTGGAAAATATTTGGCAAGTCTTGAACGTTATGTAATATAGTGGGTATGGGTCTTCTTGGTTCCACGTTCAAGGCAGCTAATTTTAACACCCTCCATATATATATATATATATATATATATATATATATATATATATATATATATATATATATATATATATATAATTATATATATTCCTTCTGATGAAAGAAAAGATCCACTATCATGGTCGGGGGAAGCTGATGCCCAGTTTTTCAGGACCATGGTCGAGAATCTGATGCCCTGTTCTTCAGGACCATGGTCGAGAATCTGATGCCCCGTTCTTCAGGACCATGGTACATACATTTGTTATTCCCGCTAGATTCATGAGACAATAAGTTGATAAAGCAGAGATGAAATGCAAAACAGTTTGTTCATTAGAAGGTTCTATGGTGATTTTCGTTTTTCCTTCAGAAAACCATCCGCTTGCTTAGCAACAATGCCGCTGTTTCACGTAGAGATCCCATTTCTAGTCATTTAATAAATTAAAACATATGAAGCTTTGTGATCCTCTCAAGTGGGGGAGCCGTAAAGCATCACACCCTCCTTTTCTGAACTTCTCATACACACTATGCAATTTCACATACTTGATTATTCACTATGCAATTTCACATACTTGATTATTCCAAATACTAATCGTACTAATGTTTCTGCAATACACCTCCTACCCAGTTGAAACCACTTTTTCCTTGTGAAGGAAGGAAAGATCATGAATGTGGGGAGCCATTGGAGCCCTGTTCAAGCGGAGATATTAGCTTACATTGTTTTGTGCCTGCAAATCTGCCTTCTGTGCAAGTTGGGAAAAAAAAAAATTAGTGTCACAAAAACGCATTAAAAA
Source organism: Nymphaea colorata (assembly GCF_008831285.2). Classification (NCBI taxonomy): domain Eukaryota; kingdom Viridiplantae; phylum Streptophyta; class Magnoliopsida; order Nymphaeales; family Nymphaeaceae; genus Nymphaea; species Nymphaea colorata. The sequence continues at coordinate 18,333,626 of NC_045148.1, forward strand.
AACATTATAATGCATTTTTTTCACTTTTTTCATTTTTCTTCACTTTTTTAATGCCAAACAGTTTTTTTTTCATTTTCTATTTTTTATTTGCTGTGAATCCACTTATCTTTTGATGTTTGTGTTATTAGCTTCTCATTTATTTTATTTTCCTCCATTTTTAGTTTCTTTAAATTTTAAAAAGTTTACTTTTTTTTTTCATGCTCACCAAGAAAAACCTCACCGTTTAAAATTTTGAAACATTATTTGTGACTATGAAAAAAATAAAACATATTTTCACAATTCGTACTTCAGAGACGAGTCTCCATATCATTGTTTTCATGGGATTAAAGTGATGATAACAGACATTTAGAATCTTAGATACATATATTTTGGCATGCTTAGCAAATAGATATGGTAAAGGGCAAAGCTGTTGGTCCAAAGGTTCCTATCTATCAATTGGCCGTTGGAATGTTTTGCAAGTGTCTTTACGGCACACAGAAGGAACTTTTGGAGACATTGATGTGAAGAAAACCATGAATGCTTCTCTGTGCTCCTGTTGGTACTCGATGCTCATCATTCTCAGTATTGATGTGAACATTTCTTGTTTCAGAAACTGAGGACTCGTGTGGTAAAGCGCAACCTAAATCCAGAATGGAAAGAGAGCTTGACTCTTTCTGTTTCAGATCATATTCTGCCCATCAGGATTGTATGCACCCCTATTTCCGAACTTTTTTATTCAAATTTTGGTTCCTTGCTTCTAGATGTTTGTCTGTTGCTTTATGTATAATTTATGCTGATTCCTGTGAACAGTGGAACAGAATCATCTTATGGCTGTATCTAAACAGACTAGAACACAAGACACACACAGTGGAACAGAATTATCTTATGGCTGTATCTTAACTATGTGATCTTAGATATCTGCCTGGGTTCTTCTTCCACCTTAGTCACTCTACGAGGATAGTTCATCTAACATTAAGTTATGTAGGATTATGGAGAAAAAGAAAAAGAAATTGAAAATCTCCTCTTGTAGGCCTACCTTTTGCTGAAAGAAGACTGCCTTTTGTAATTTTCCCAATAAAGGCCACACTTTTGACCACATTTTTATAAAGAACCACCAAATAAGGGCTTTCAGTAAACTTCCATTTAACTTGACAAATAGAAAATGTTAGCGACTTAGTCATAGAGGGTAATGTTGAAAATTTTGCAGCTAATTTTTGTTTTTTAGGTTAACAGATTTCGTCTTTGAGTCTTAGACCTATATTTTAGATCTGTAAGCTATAAGTAGGCCTGAAAAAATAATTTTCCCTGTAAAAAATGAAGTCACTTGAACTTGTTCTTAGACCAAATTAGATTTATAATGTTGATGTGCTGCGAACATCTCCATGGACTGTGGAAGTAGGAATACTCCTAGCTTTATGATAATGTTGGTGTCATGTCAATACTGTTTTCATCCTGACCAAGATGCCTTGTACAGGAAGTGTTTGACAAAGATACATTTTCTCGTGATGACCCCATGGGCTATGCTGAATTCGACATACATCCATTTATAGAAGCTGTAGAAATGAAAGCCAATGGTGTTCCTTGTAACGAAATACACAAGAAGTTGGTTCCGAATCGTCAAAATTGTTACGCAGAGGAGAGCTGCATAAAATGTGTAGAAGGGAAGATTATTCAAGACTTGTGCCTCAGGCTAAGAAATGTGGAGTGTGGCGAGGTTGAAATACAACTGGAATGGATAAATATTAAAAGTGTGTAGATTTTAAGCATTGAAATATGAGTATGTAAGAAGAAGTCCTGTGATACTTCTGCTGATTACAGATGTATATAATAATCTGCTCTCTCTTGCATACTTTTTCTCTTCTCTTTAGGAAAATGTCAGCTGTGCGCATTACGAATGAGGATTTCACATTGTGTAAACTTGTGAAGCGCGCCACCCTCAGATGAACAGACTTCTGGGGATGTATACACTCTTCTGATTACAGTCATATAGCCCGGCTACGCAGGATATATATACATATTCTGACTACTGTTGGGAGAACTCAAATAATTCTAGCTGAATGTTCACTTAAGCGCTTAATGAAGAAAGAGATAGAAATAGAAATAGAAATGGAGTTGTTTGAGTTGTATTCATTGTTGGTTGTTTGATGCTAGTTTTTTCTGCCAACTTAATTCAAATAGAAACAGGCATTAGTTGCTATTTCTTCATCGTAAATCATAATTGAATTATTGAAACAAGAGTTTAGTTTTAAGCATCAAGTTCTTTGTTGCAATATGAGCCGCCCAATGTGTTTCACCCAGAGTCGAGCATCAGGCGGCCTTGACTCATGCACACCAACCCCTGCAACACTCTTGTGTGTGTTTGGAGTTGGAGATGGAGTTTTATAGGGCCAAACCCTGACCATAGAAATCCACATCTTAAGTATATGTAGATACATACACACACATATATATTAGGCAAACAAATTTTGTATGTGGTGATGCTAGTGCTACTTGGCTTTTAACTGCATGAACGAGTATGTGAGAAGCGATTATAAAGAGGCGTTTGTGGAGAGATTAAAAGTAAAGTTGCTGAAAAGGAGCAGTAAAATTGTGTTTGGGCATGCTTCAGTAGAAAAAAAAAATTGCAAGAAAAATAAAATTCATTGATACTTCGTTCTTATTTTTTATTAATCTGAAAAGTTTGATGACGATGTGATAACTCCAATATAGAGTAAAATTTTTAGGCTCCAATACAGAGTAAAATGGTGTAAATTTTTTACCCTTTATTAGAGACACAACGTGAACGTTTTGTCACCTGACAAATGTTTACCTTGCTTGTTTATTTGTCAAATTTTCACTTTATCCATGTCAAATACCGATATAACTTGATAGAATGTTTACCTTTATTTGTTCGTTATGTGATAATTTATGTATTTCTGCTTAAAATGAACTTGATCTACCTCCCGCTATAGCATGAACAGAGAGGAAGATGACACAATCTACTATAGTCGCGCGTACCACCTAGTGTTTAGTCCAACCAGAATTGTCCCAGACCTCATAATGGCCCTTCAAGTAGAGGAGAGAAAAAAATCACAGAAAAAATGCATGAGAGCCTTTACTGCACGTTCTGAAAACGTGAACATAAATGACAAATAACCTATCGCTCTCTCGTGCTCAAAACTTCGAAAAAACTAGAATCGTAACGGTAGGAAAATAGAAAAAACCCCTCCGCAGCCACGTGAACATATATGACCTCTCGCTTTCGCTCTATAATTTCAAACAACTAAAAACATTAATGTATGACAGAAAAACTCTCGCACCAGAGTTTCACCAATAGGATTTAGAAGTTTGGAACTCAAAGAACTGCCTACTGCCATTCCCATGGGACTTCAGAGCTCGGTTTTCTAAAGACTGTCACATTTGCAGGAATTCGAGAAACAAACATCCAGCGGTTTCGGTTAACAGCACCGTGAGATGTATTCTCGGGTGACATGAAGATATTCAAGTACTTAAAAATTTAAGATAAAGCACTCAGCAACGCTAAAAACAGAAGGCAAGACCGCCTTTTCTTTTCACTACGATGATGCTATTACGCATGCTATTTCCGTAGCAGCACGTTAAGTTCACTGCAACCAAACAGCATACAGCAACAAATATCTACAGTAGACGACCTTTTAAGTACTAAGAAATTGAAAAAAAAAAAAAAAAAACTATACATATATAGAAGTTAAAGGAGCTCAAAGCCTATTACAACATCAACATCCGCATAGACAGAAATTCCCCATGGACCTTCCCTATCCAAATGTAACACGCCAAGTTTAAGCAGCATCTTCTGCAAGATTGTTAACCCTCTCACACTCGTCGATCCACTCGCTATAAATGTCTATTGGCTCCGACAATGCTGCAAGAGAACAAACCAAGTCAAAAAATAATGAGAGAAAACATGTAAAAAAGAAGTAGAGGAATAACAGAAGATCCTAACTACTATGAAATGACATGTCAGACGAGAAGCTCTTGCAATACAAGTTTAAGAAAAAATTGGCTCCTGAGCAAGCTCAACCAAATTCGATTGAATATATTAAAAGTCTTCAAGGGCATGTTAAATGTTAAAGTATAACACACACCATCCAGGTCAAAGAATGACCAAGAAAAACCTAGTAGCACCACATCCCAGACCAATGATAACCACTAAGCCGAGACGCTAATCTCACAGTTAAAGAAAAGATAAAAGAGCAAAACTAAGTATGTAAGAAGACTTCACCAGTGATAGAAGTGCTGTAACTCTCCTGGCAAATCCTGCATGATGCTTCACCAATCATATCTTTCCTGTCACTGGAAGAAAAAAAATGGCCTGAGACAATATGTAAGAAGAATAATGATAATAAGTAAGAGAATCACATAGCAACGAGGATATTATATCTCTCAGTTAATCGGCAAACTGGACACTGACGGCCCATTTAGAGTACAGGTCTAAGTGTTATCTCACAAAGATCTTTACTACCAAGTCATTTAAGAAGTGCATCAGCATGAAATTTAACCACTCCTAGAATTTTTTCAACATTTAACAATATAAAACAAACAAGCCCGCTTGAACAGAATTCGATGCTTAAAAAAGGTATGCTTTTAAATATCACTAATTTATAGTTCTACAATGGTTTGCTTAAGAATATGCAAAGACATAAATATAAAATCATGCAGTACTTACATGCGGCACTCAACGCTGGTTCCATGGTTGCAGAAAGGGCAGCTAAATACTGTGTCAAGCTTATCCATTCTCTTCTTTGGAGGTGGCTTAGCTCTGGATTTTCTCTTCCCCATGTCTCCGAACTGTGTAATGCATCAAAGATCAATCTCTAGTTAATTAATGAATTGTAACAAAACATGATTCAATCTCTCATTAATTAATGAATTGTAACAAAACATGTTGCGAATCATCAACCAAGAAAGTATATGTTACTCAAGCTTGATGGCACTCAAAAAAGAATTATCAATCACATGAGTAACTCTTACCAGCACTAATTGCACGAAGATATAGGAAGCACTGATAAACCTATTTATCAGACCTCCCTGTAAACGAGAAGAAATAACAGATAACCATTCCAACCTATACAGGCTAAATCATCTCAGTACAAGCCTATGCTAGTAAATCGTGGTTCCTGTGGAACCTTAGAGAAGAAGGAAACCAGAATGGACAGAAGTTCGACAGGGTCAGTAACACGGAACAAGGAATAACTTGTTTTTATGAAGGTGCCAACAAAGTGTGAAGAAAACATGACAGTTACACACTAACAGAAGAAAACAATGGAAACCTTCTTGTCTGCGTTATACTAAGAATATCTATTCAAGGTTACAGATGCAGAGATAGTTACAGCACAGGATGACATCCAAAGATAACAAAGGTCTCCGTGTTAATATCTTCGGCAGGGTTGATCGGTAAAGGGGATGATAACCAAACCCACTCAATGAAGGCCTGCAACTCAATAGGCTCAGGCTCAGATTAGACACGCAACCAAGAACAAAATAGCAACTACAGCAATTACATCATCACAGACAACCAAAGAAGGAATACAAAGAAAAGCAATAACAAAGCATTAAACAAGGAACGACTCACCAAAAGATATATGATAACTTGGTATCGTAAACCTACCACCAAAAAATGGCAAGATTCTATGTATGTACGGTTCTAGACAATCTGTGAAGGATCAGCAAAACCAAAGCCTAAACTCGATCTCTCAAACCCCAGGCGCACCCTAAGCACGGATATGCGCAATATCGCTAATCTAGAGACATATCAAACATACACGCCAGACGGAAACCCTAAATCCCCAAATCACACAAATCCTAACCCTAAATGGTCCAACCTTTTACAGTATACGACGAAAGCAGATGCTGCAGATCAAACTCAGAACATATGCAACAGCAAAAAGATGATGGATCACGAAAGGTTCATACGACCCTCGACGACGCTGAAACCGTTATCTCCACTAACAAACCCTAGACTTACATCGAAGAACGTCAACCACAAGGAGAAGAAGCAACATAAAGGTGGATTCACGTCGAAATAAAAAACAACAATAAAACCAGAACAAAATCTAAAAAGAACAAGAAACTGACCAATACCTCTTTCGCTTCCTCTCCCACTTGCTCTGGTTCTTTCAGAAAATCGTGCCGCGTACAAATGCCTTCCCAAGAGGGATCCGAAGCCCCAGGACGGGCTTTTATAGGGTAGGGTAGTGGTAAGATCGTTATTTTCTCCATAAGGTTGTCCCAAAATTTCCAGAACGGATGAGATCGCGTCGACGCTCGCGTCGCGCCTAGTCGAGGGGTCCGGTCTGATTGGAAGCAGGACCAGAACCGAACCCAGTAGAATGTGAATCACAAACAGATCAAATGGGTCGAATCTGTTTTCTGATCGGACCCGTGGGGCAAGAGCATCTTATACGGACAGTTCCTCGGCTCTGAAACTTAAGACCATGGATCTGGTTGAAATCTGTCTTAAGGTTGCTTTTATTTGAACCCGAAGACCCGACATCATTAGTTTGATGAACAAAGAATTTTAATACGAGTACATGGTTATCATGAAGCTAAATTTTGATAAAATCTCCTTTTCTTCAAAAAATGTTAAGAAAATATGGGATCAAGTCTGCCCACTGCCAATTCCGGCTTTGAGCTTGATCATCACACAAATCTTTGTACTTCCTATCCAGGTAGCAAGGCTCATGATGTCAAAGGACCTACGGGGTCGTTGGGAAGTTAGAATACTATGCGAGTGTTTCACGAATCTATTCTAAATATTAGAGTGTATTCATGAAATACAAAAACTAGGTGTATGTATCTATCTCAATCTTTAGGATAGATTCTTATAAATTACTCATAAAATGTTTCATTTCATTTGCCAAATAATCTTTAAGCGGGTGTTTGATAATCGAGACACTTTGTGAGTGTCTCATGGATCTACTTAAAAAATTATAAAAGGTACATTGGACACTAAAACTATTGTTCCATAAACCTTTTTCAATTTTCTGGGCAGATTCAAGGAACGTTCACAATGTCTCGCTGCTGCCAAACTACCCTTCGCAAGTTCTAGGGGATGTAATGTAAACACTTGCAAACATTCCCAACCATATTCACTTGCAAACATTCCGACGTGTATGAGGAAAAGGGCTTGGGAGACTCTTCCATAGCTCGACTCCAATGCAAGTTTTCTCTCGTCCCCCTGGTTGGTCCAGATGTTGTGGAATGATTCCATGAAGGTTTTGGAGACAATCCTAGCCGGTTATGATCTTAAGTTCATCGTTTGGAATGTTTAGGGTTCAGTTCAACGATCTGCCAAAAAATGACCTCGTCTATCTCCTCATACAACACTCTCCTTGTTGCTTCTTCCTCTTCGACACAATGATGTTTGATGATGAATTAGTAAATTAGAAGTATAAAATTTATTTTTCTTTGTCGTTAAGTCTAACTTTGAGGTGTCAAACGGAATGACAAGAATGCTTTGTGGTTGGGATCTGATGAAAGTATTTAGTAAGGTGACCGACGTGAGCCGATTTTAAATTTTGAAGAAATGCACATATAGATCCTCTTAGTATACAAGAGGAGCTTTCATATCTTTAGAGGTGTTTTTGATATATCTAGAGTCATGGAAATTTAGAATCGAATATTCATTGTTTAAGAAATTGGAATTACTAAACAAGTGGAATGTTTTGTTTCTGGAATTAGGAAACCAAAACGTGAAATTTTGATTCCATTCTAGTTTGACGAGGAATTATGATTCCGGAATTTTCATTTTTGAAGCAAATTCCAAACCATCAAACAACCCCCATGATAGTTCCAAGCCTTACTGATACCGATTCCAGGTAAGGTTTCTTAGACAGAATGGTGAAATAGCCTAATACCACTTTGTGTTGAAGCGTTATTAATTATTTTCTCACCAATTTCTCATGGCATCAGTTTCAGCACAAGAAGTGAAGGCAACTGTGTTTTCATCTAATGTTGGGAGTGCACTGGAACCCCGTGGCTTTTCATTTTCTTTCTTTGGGAGCTATTGGAGCATTATGGACCAAGCTATTATAGATATTATGAAATTTGGAAAGTTGGTGAAAAAGATAAACACGTCTTTCATAATTTTCATTTATCTAATTCCAAAATGAGAGGAGTTTAGGCAAATTTAATATTGTTGCCCAATAGCATTATCCAATTCCGCTTCATTTCACAAATTCTTAACCAGAAACTTTTGGGGCAAAGCCAAAAAATTTTCATTGCAGATCCAAACTACACTTTCAGAATTTCAGCAACGGCAAGAATATATATTTTTTTATATAGAATAAACTAAAATTTACATGTAAATTTTCAAAATTTTAACAATAAGAGGGGGAGGGGCCATGGCGTGTGCCGCCCACCTATATGTATGTATATGTATGTATATAGACGGCCGACAATGCCATTATTATTTAATAATTTTTTTTAGAAAGTAATGCATGTGTATAATAATTAAACAAAGATGAAGTGTGTGATGCCCATGTAACGTCTCATGCATCAAACTAGATTTGGTACTTAATTGTTAATGGAGATTAAAGTAGATTCAGCTGGTAAGAGACAACTTTGATACATGATGCATGAAGCTAAAATTTGACAAAAGCTTCTTTGAATCTGTCGAGAAAATAATACTTGAATCAGTTCTGGCCTCTATCAATTTGGGCTTTGAGCGTGAACTTGCAGTCTTATTCCCAAAGGCACATCCGTTTAAGCGGTTTAATCTTAGGATCGTTATAACTAAGAAAACAAAAAGAGAGGGAGAACACATGTAGTAAAAAAATGACATTGAACCAAAACTGACATGAATCATAACACAAATTGGATTAAATTATCTTCATTCTCCATTCTAACGTCAGAATTTAGCCGAAATTATGTTTTTCTTTTTAATTTTCACTGATTGCAATATTAAGAAATGTTGCTGCCTTTAGCCGGAAGGTAAGTTTTCTGATCCATTCATCCCTTTGCAAAGTAGTAGTACTGCCGTGTCCATGTGATGAGAGGTTGTCAACTTGTTCAACCAGAGTGGTGTTGCTTTGGCTTTTGGCCTTGGCTTTCCATTTACTACTGTTTCTTTTCCCTCTCTTTTTATCTTTCTTTCTTTGTTGCGCCAGAGGGGCCCTTGATGCACTAACTCTTCCTACGAAAATGTCACCAGTTTTGACAGAAAAGCAACCATATCACCGCTTAGCTTCTTTCGGCTGTGGTTTTCCGGCCCAACCTTCAGCACCCATCGCCTGGAAAACTACCCTGATCCCAATGATAATTTTTGGGGGTTTTAGGGTTTAAATGGCCTGAAAAATTTGTGGGTGATCACCTTTTTCGGCATTAAATGCCTGTGCAAGCACATGAAGAGAAAGAAGAAGAACGAGAGAGAGTGAGATTGGCAAAACTGATGTCAAGGTTGATGAACACACTGGGAGTGAGGGAAAATATGCAGACACTGCTCACGAAAGCCATGGCCATTGGCAGCATGTACACGTCATGCTCCTCAAACTTAGATTACAATGAAAAAGATGCCATCTGATGGCTGCCATGTGTTTCATCGGCAGTATCTGCGTCTTCTCCGTCTCTCGCAATCTGTTCATGAACTCGGATGTCAAGTTTGCCAACCTCGCTGATCTCTCAAACTTTATCCTTTTGTTTTTGTTCTTGTTTATCTTCTTGTACTTGCACATACATTTAATGCAGAGAAAGACGATCACTCATAAAATTTTCAGGCCATTTAAACCCTAAACCCCCAAGAAGAGAACATTGGGATGGTGGTTTTTCAGGCGATGGGTGTCGAAAGGTAGGCCGGAAAACCATTCAGATGAGAGACGCCAAGGGGCGAGAACCTTGCTCTTATGCCAAAATCGGTGACATTTTTGTAGGAAGGGTTGGTACATCATTCCTCTGACGCGACAAAGAAAGACAGTAAAAACGAGAAGAAAAAGAACTGGTAGTAACAGGAAAGCCATGGCCAGTCGCCAGTCTAGCCAGCACAACCTGACGCTGAACAACTATACAACCTTCATGACATGAACATGACATACTACCCCTTTGGAAAGGGTTCATGATTTGATAGACAAACTTACTTTTTGGCAAAATTTTTTTGCAACCGGTAAAGATTAAAGAAAAACATCATTTCATGTAAATGCCGATTTTAGAAGAGAGAACGAAGGTAATTTAGTCAAATTTGTGGTGTCCCTAGAAACAGGTTGTGTTCTTGTAGTATACCACAAAAGCATATCAAACTCCCACAACGTATACATTTTAGAGCAACGACAACCCCCAAATTCATCCCTTCCTAGTGCGCCAACTTAAAACTGTCAAACCAGATGCATTGGACAGGCATGGAGATGCAGAAAGCAATGAATGATTATCTGATGGCATGGCACTCCTTTCTCAAATTCATGACCTTTGATCACAGGGTCTCTGAGAGGTCATATATGATTAAGAAGAAGAGGAGGAGAAAGGGGAGTTAAAGGAAGAGGGAAGAAGCTAGCAAAAGGTGGTGGCAGCAGTGGCAAGCAAACCAACAAAATGTAAGCAGGAGCACGTGGGAAGATGGGGATGGACGCTTTTAAGTGTAAAGTGAAGGAAGATCTATTGGTGCTCTTTACACTAACCTTGGATCACCACTAGCCTCTGCTTGTCATTCTCATCTTAGAAAAGTTTCCACACACATGCAAATTCAAACCACTCACGAACCAGACCCTTTCTTTTGCTCTTTAATGGTGCCATTTGTGTGGGCAACAACATTTATTACAGCAGTTATGTGATCCCACTATGGGACCCTTAATATAGGCAGACTCAGAAATTACGGTTTTTAACATAAATGGTTGAGTTCATGTTGAGTTTAAGAAATATATATATATATATATATATATATATATATATATATATATATATATATATATATATATATATATATATATATATATATATATATATATATATCCGGATGATACAGGAATAACGTGGGATGTTGGCATGGATTGTGGTGAAAGGGAAAAGAGGAAATGGAAAGAACGGCAAGCTTTTATTCGCGAAATGTGATTATAGCGAAGTGTGACATTATATGGGAGGGGAACGCACCCATTTGTGATGGGGAACTTATGGGCCCACCGGCCGACACGTTGCGAAGAACTCGAACCAAGTATTTGGGGCAATATTGCTTCAGCCTTGAGAACTCGAATCTCCTACCTCCACGTGATCCATCCCCATCTTCCCGCATGCTCCTGCTTACATTTTGTTGGTGTGTTTGCCTGAGACTTCCATGAGCCAATAAATAGCTCACCTCCTTTCAGTCAAGAGATTCCTCCTCGCTACATAAGGAAAATCATTGAAATCATAAAAATGAGAGATTTTATTTTCTCAGGGCTGCTTAGTGCTGGATTAAAAGGGAAGAAATACTAAAGTCTCTCCACCATTCTGGCTTCTTGTTTATTTTGAGATTTTTAGTGATGAACTTTTCCTTTTAAGCCTTATTTTGCTTTCATATTTTCCTTCTAATTGGCTTTCAATACAAATTAGATTAGCATTCGCTTTTGGGTACTGTGTGGTTCTTCTGAAAACTTATGCGAACCCACCAACCTCTATAGTTGGAAATTCAAGATTCCATGAATCAGCTTGGTAAAATTCTAAAAAGCCCTAATAAGAGAAGATTTTAACTATAAATGAGGTTGTGCCAGCAATATCAGCACACCAACCTCTATGATAGAAAAAATGTCATGGTTGGAAACTTAAGATGTCATTAATCTCCTTGGTCGAATAAAATTGATTGTGTAGATGAATAAAACGTTTACGTGAAGCCTCATTTTTTAATAACTGCCTGGTAAAAAATGTCTTCAGCCTATGTTGCATATCTTTACTTGGTTGGTTGTTCAGCAAAAGGCTTACCCTTTTATATTTTTCTCTTACTGGAAAAAGCTGAGTTATGTAAAACCATTGGATTGCACGATGGCACACATCACACGCATGATTATTATTCAAGTCAAGACTTAAAACTAAATTTTTGTTCACTAATTTCACACAAGAAAATGAGAGATGACCTAATCTCTTAAGCCAAAGCTTATGCGAAGAAAGAGTAAAATAGGTGTGAGCACACATTAGTCATTGTTGAAAAACATATAAACTGTCTTTTACCTTACCCCAACCAATCGTCATCTTTGATGCCGGGTCCTGGATAACACAATGATTAGAAAAAAAAAGTTATAGAACACTTTAAGCTTTTAGTAAGTTCACTAGCAGAGAGCAAATTGACCTTGAACGATGGTATATATAATACCTCATCTATTTCAAATGAAGACATTGATATTTTACCCATGTTCTTCCATTTGTAATGTTGTAGGCACATTGCACGTTTTTAATTTCTAAAGTGCATGTACATCAGAACATATATGTTTACTATGTTCCGAATCAATAATACAAGTAATAGATCGTAAATCAGTTGAACAATTGTACCTGCGCGGTCTATATTACCTGCTAAAATGATGTTGTCCGACTGGTCCTTCACTAAGAATAGAAGTCTGTGATATTGTTCAAGGGTGAAGGCTAGTGCGATGCTTTTAGTATCATGTCCTCCACTACCTTGACCATAGGCGCCATTAGTAAAAATGGATTTCAGATCTGGGTTGATTTGTTTTTTACTCATGTTAGCTGCAATAGTCTGTTTAAAGTTGGAAACATAGAATTGGTGGCCTAGTGGGTACTCAATTAGTTCGAAACATTTCTTTTCAATATGTCTAACACCTTGACTATAACTATAAAGTGGTATGTTTTTGCGTCCTCCTCTGTTTCATTGAAATCCAGCACTATTATCTCGGCTGAACTTCTTTTCTTGATTGTTTTTCATGACAGCTAAGGTTGTGGTTCCTTCATTGATTGAACTTGATAGACATGCTTCTTGTTGTTTTTCTTTTTATAATATCATAGCATAGACTTCGCTTACATTTGAGAGGGGGTCAATAAGTAGAATTTGCCCTCTAATTGAGTTGTAAGAGTCAGTTAGACCCATAAAGAATTGCATAACACATTTTCTTTGGATTTGACCAGTATGCCTTCATATAAGCTTGGGCATCGGGCCGGCCTGACGTCCAAAAACCAGGCTCAGGTCCGGCCCGATTAAATTTAAAAATATATTTTTAATATAAAATAATATATAAATATAATTAATTGTAATAAAATATTATAAATATAATATTTGAACTAATAAAGAATAAAAATAAATTGTCGGGCCCACTTGAGCCGGGTACCAGGTACCCGACGACGGCCCGGCCCGATGCTCGGCCTTACCTTCATAGCATAAGATGAGAAAACTGGAAAAAGGGAGCATGAACTACGCTCATGTCAAATAGCTTTTAGCTTGGCATAGCATGATGCAATGGACATAGTATCTTGCTATAGGCGGCCTACGACACTCTGGATTTGCTAAATTTGAGGAGCAAGACTATGTGAGGAGCATTCTTTCAAATCTTTCCAGACTTCTCTACCATTGGTGAGTATATGATGCCTACTAAAATGTCCTTAGTGACTGAATTTAAGATTCAAGATAGTACAAGATTGTTGCATCTCACAATCAGGTGGTGGCAGCAGTGGCATGCACACCAACAAAATGTGGCCTGGAGCATGTGGGAAGATGGGGATGGATCACGTGGAGGTAGGAGATTCGACTTCTCAAGGCTCAAGCAATACTGCTCTAGAGATTCGAGTTCTCAAGTCTAAAGGAATACTGCTCGAAATATATATATATATATATATATATATAGTTAAAGCTGAAATCCTACTACGTGTTAAAGAAAGCATTTAATCAAAACTTAACCGAAAATATATGTAAGTTTGTACCTGCTTAAACGTGTTTATATACAAGACATTGAGCGACATCGTGTTTGGGTAACACCAAAATTAGATTTGAAGAATACAAGTTTTGACAAAACCTGGTTTTATATCCTTAAGTTATTAACTTAAGTTGGAATCTGTTGAAAAAAAACCATGGTTTTCATAAAACCAAGTTTCATAAAAACTGGGTTAGATGGCTTGGATTTCAATGAAGCGATACTTGGGCCTATTGACATCAAGGATTCGACCCGTTTGATTTCGGTTTCGGGCCCATGTAAGCACGGTCTCTTTCGCCTTTCCTAGGATTCACTTTTTCTTTTAGCTACATGGCCTCCATCGGTTTTTCTGCAGTGTCGCTTTCACCCCGGTTTGATCCTCATGCTCATTTTTTCATGTCATTGTTTTTGTCTACCTTCTTCTTACTGACTACATCAATACATTTGACCACCTATATCTACAGTGCTTTGACATTAATTTAGCTAACCAGTTTGTTCTTCTATTATATTTTAACGGCTTGTTGGTATATATATATATATATATATATATATATATATATATATATATATATATATATATATTATATATATATATATATATATATATATATATGCAGGTGTCCACGACCCTGATGGAAATGAAGCCAATTATTGTGAAGAAGAAAGACCAATTCCTTTGGTCTCTTGTTGTCTGGGTTGCCATTTGGAGGTGAAGAGCTCGCCGGTTGATGAACAACTCCTGAAATGGACCCGTGCGATTATGATATGAACATGATACATTCATTAAATATATATATATATGGTGAAATATTGAGGAAAAACAAGGAAGCCTCAAGGTTTCCTGGTGCTTGCCCTTTCGTATTTATGTCTGCTGCATTTTTGTCTTTGCAGAAAACAACAATAATTAGCAGATTTAACACCCAAACTGGTTTTGGTCAGAAAGAAATTGAATGGCCGTAAGGAAGTGCTCAAGGTGGGAGGCGAGGAAGCATGAGAATGGCGGACGAAGCTGTTGATGGCGGCAACCAGGTGCTCAACGGTGGCAATGGAGATGCTTATGGCGGCGATCGTGACTCTGGTGGAAAATAGAGATGGTCACCGTGGGAGGGATGGGGTTTCAAAGTGGAAAGCGGGACGGAGAAAACAAGGCCATTCAATCCATTATATATATATATATATATATATGTATATATATATATATATATGTATGTAATCCTGCTTTATTAGACAGTTTTCAGGTAAGAGAACCGGGTAAGGGTTTAATTTCAGGTTCTTTTTTATTTGAACACGCAGAATACATGGATATCAGATTCTTGAAGCTAAAATTTGACAAAATCTCCTCCGAATGTGTCGAGAAAAATAATACTTGGATCAATTCTGGCATCTGCCAGTTTGGGCTTTGCGCGTGAACTTGCAGTCTTATTTCCAAAGGCACATCCATGTAAGTGGTTGAATCTTCGGATCGTTATTACCAAGAAATACAAAAGAGGGGGAGAAACACATGTAGTAAAAAGATAATAGAGGCAACCAGTGGAAAAAACCAAAATTGACATGAATAACATATATATATATATATATGCGACAAATTTGATTGAATTATCTTTATTCTCTATTCCAGAATCATAATTTAGTCGAAATTATGCTTTTTTCTTATTTTCACAGATTGCAATGATTGAGAAATGTTGCTGCTTTTAGCCGAAAAGTAAGCTTTCTTGTCCATTCATCCCTTACCTTCCATTCACGATTTCATTCCTTTCCAAAGGAGTAGTGTCGTGTCCATGTGATGTTGACTACTTGTTCGATGAGAGTGGTGCTGATTTGGCCTTTGGCCTTGGCTTTCCTTTTTCTTTTACTACCAGTTCTTTTCCTTCTCCTTTTATCTCTCTTTCTTTGTTGCACCAAAGAGGCCTTTGATGCTCTAACTCTCCCTACAAAAATGTGGCCTATTTTAACAGAAAAGGAAGCTTATCACCCCTGTGCTTCTCTCGTCTGTGGTTTTTCGGCCCGCCCTTGGACACACCTCGCCTGAAAAACTACCCTGATCCCAATGATACTTTTTTTGGAGGTTTAAGGTTTAAATAGTTTGAAAATTTTGTGGGTGATCGTCTTCTCTGCCTTAAGTGTATGTGCAAGAACATGATGAGAAAGGAGGAGGAGAGAGCGATTGAAACTGATGTCAGGGTTCATGAACACATTGCTAGTGAGGGACAAGATGCAGATACTGCTGCCATGGGTTTCATAAGGAGTATCTGCGTCTTCTTCCTCTTTAGAAATCTGTTCATGAACCCCGATGTCAAGTTTGCCAACCTCGTTAATCTCTCAAACTATATCCTCTTGGTTTTGTTCTTCTTTATCTTCTTGTTCTTGCTCATACATTTCATGCAGAAAAGGACGATCACTCACAAAATTTTCTAGCAATTTAAACTCTAAACCCCAAGAAAAGAGCATTGGGATGGTAGTTTTTCAGGCAATGGGTGTCGAAGGGTAGGCCAGAAAACCATTCAGGCGAGAGACGCACAGGGGCGAGAAGCTTGCTCTTATGCTAAAACCGGACACATTTTTGTAGGAAGGGTTAGTTCATCATTCCTCCGATGCAACAAAGAAAGAAAAGAAAAAGGAGAAGGAAAAGAACTAGCAGAAAAAGGAGAGCCACGGCTAATGGCCAGCCTAGCTAGCACCACTTGGAATTGAACAAGTATACACACCTTCATCACATGGACATGACAAAGTATCCATTTGGAAATGGATCATGAATTGATAGACAAACTTACTTATTGGCTAAATTTTTTGCAATTGGTAAAAATTAAAGAAAAGCATCATTTCATGTAAATTAGAATAGAGAATGAAGGTAATTTAGTCAAATTTGTGGTATCTCTAGAAACAGGTTGTGTTCTTGTTATCAAAGGGCCTCGAAATGGCCCAACATTCTGTAGTAGTACGCCACAAAAGCATATCAAACTCCCACAATGTATGCATTTTACTGCAACGTAAACCCCCAAATTTATCCCTTCCTATGCATGAGACCCTAGAACCAGATGCATCGAAGAGGCATGGAGATGCAGAAAGGTTTCAAATTGGGGATCACAGAGTCTCTGACAGGAGGAGGAGGAGAACGGGGAAGTGGTAGCAGTGGCTATGGCCTCCATCGACTACTTCTTCTTGTTGGGATAAAATGTAGATAGGCACGAATCTATTACAAATGATTCGACAACGAAGTATAGCCCAAACCGATCATGCAATAAGCAACAAAACAACGGCTAAGCAAACCATCACAAACTGCACAAGAGGATTTTTACGTGGAAAAACCTCTCTAAACAATTAGGGTAAAAACCACAGGGTACTACGACCCAAACTCAATCCACTATAATCAATGATATAACTTGTTCCACGAGGGGCTACACAAAGCCAACCATCCAACAATAATATCTCACCAATGCTATATGAGAAAAACAAGAGAAATATCACCGATTGAATACGGAAACCGTGGATTGAGAGGAAATGCGCCTGGCTTCCTCCTTGGAATCGAATCTTGCTCTAGCCAAATGCTCGCAACCTTCTTGATGACCATATCAAACACATCTATCGTTCAGCTTTTTTGGGGAGGTTCATTTAAGCTCAATGGCTAAGAGGATAAATGGCAGTGTCGTGTTCAGAGCTTGTCAAGACAATGGCTGCGATTTAGCACAACCAAACGGATGGATGCTGCTCTATGTAGTCAGCTCAAGGAAATATCTTCTCTTCTCTATAAAAAGGGGGAAAAAGTGACCGGCAGCCAATTGAAATAAATAAACATATAAGCAGATGTATTCTTCCCAAAGTCATAAAAAAGGAAAAAGAGGGCACATGCAGGCTTCACTAGAACATTTCTCTCTCTCTCTCTCAAATGTTAAGAAAAAACAAAAGTCAAGTTAACTCACGCGTTGTCCCCATTAACAATATATAACAATACAACAATATATAACGTCTGTATAACACAATTACACCATAACACTATATTACACCATGAGAATTATTTTAACCATTCAATATAGAGAGAGAGACATCGATGCGTGCCTATCGAGAAAAACTAATGAAAGAAACATTGAGAATGATTTAACAAGGTGTTATCATTTGATGCAGGGGATCCATTTTCTTCACAGTCATATCTTCTATTTGGGTACACAAACACTTGGACCAACAAAAGGAAATCCTTCTGTAATTCCTGTGAACTGTTCTAGTGGTTAACCACCGTTTGACGATGCATCAAAACAGCAATCCAATCAAGAATCATCATCTAAGATGCAAATAGCATTCTTTTTGAGAAATGCGAGCGTACTACCAACGAGCTTTAAGCACCTTAATTCAAAATCAAAATTTGCATCTTTCCGTTTTTCCTTTTCTTATCTTTTTAATGGGATTGTACGTCTGCAAGTCGTAAAACTGCTATTGAAATATGCCTCCAATTTCCCACCGTTACCATTTTGGGCAGCAGAAATGGCTGGTCCCTTTCTTTAGCTTGACAAGAAAGGCATATCTTTCATCAAAGATGGAATGGAGGGTCTTGATTGTTCTGGAAGCAAAAGAAAGGAGAGGGAAAGAGAAAGAAGAGAGAGAAATGGAGCTCTTTCAAAAAGCATGGCCAGTAAATGCAGAATTGCTACTCTCCCCAGGCTATAGAGATGACAAACATGCACTACATTGCTTCCCCCCACATTCGGAGCTCCACTTGGATTTCCATTTATGTAGATGTTATGTGCGAAATGATCTGGCCCTCACAATGTTCCTCAAGTTGATCAAAGGACATGATCCATAGAGATTATGGGAGGGAAACACACCCATTTTGTGATAGGGAACTTAAGGGCCCATCGGCCGGCACGTTGCGATTTTGGGCAATATTGCTTCTGCCTTGAAAACTTGAATCTCCTACCTCCATGTGATCCATCCCGATCTTCCCACGTGCTCCTGCTTACATTTTGTTGGTGTGCTTGCCTGAGACTTCCATGAGCCAATAAATAGCTCACCTCCTCTCAGTCATGAGATTCTTCCTCGCCACATAAGGAAAATCAATGAAGTCATAAAAATGAGATATTTTATTTTCTCAGGGCTGAGGCTTCTTGTTCCACCATTCTGGTTTCTGGTTTATTTTGAGATTTTTAGTGCTGAACTTTTCCTTTTAAGCCTTATTTTGCTTTCATATTTTCCTTTCAGGGGTTGTAGAATTGGCTTTCAGTACAAATTTGTTTAGCGTTCAATTTTGGATACTGTGTGGTTCTTCTGGAAACTTATGCGAACCCACCAGCCTGTATAATTGGAAATTCAAGATGCCAAGAATCAAACTTGGTGAAATTCTAAAAAATCCTAATAAGAGAAGTTTTTAACTATAAATGAGGTTGCGCCAGCAATGTCAGTGCACACCATTCTCTAGGGCAGGGAAAATGTTATAGTTGGAAACTTAAGATGTCATTAATCTCCTTGGTCGAATAAAAAGGATCCTGTAGATGAAAAAACGTTTACATGAAGCTTCATTTTTTAATAATTGTCTCGTAAAAATGTCTTCAGCGTACATTCCATAACTTTAGTTGGTTGGTTGTTTAGCAAAAGTCTGAGGCTTTTACTTTTTCCGTTTACTGAAAAAAGCTGAGTTATGTAAAACCAATGTTTTGCACAATGACACACATCACACGCATGATTATTATTCAAATCAAGAGTTAAACCTGAATTTTTGTTCACTAATTTCAAATGAGAATATGAGAGATGACCTAATCTCTTATCTCAGAGTTCATGCAAAGAAAGAGTATAATAGGTGTGAGCACATGTTGGTCCTTGTTGAAAAAAAGTTATAGAACACTATAAACTTTTAGTAAGTACACTAACAATGAACAAATTAACCTTGAACGATGGTATATATAACACGTCATCTATTTCAAATGAAAACAGAGATATTTTAACCATTTAATATACTAAGAGAGTTCTCCCATTTGTAATGTTACAGAAACATTGCACATTTTCAATTTTTGAAGTGCATGTGCATCAGAGCATATATGCTGACTTGCTCCCGAATCAATAATCCAAGTAAGAGAATGTAAATTAATTGAATAGTTGTTACCTGCTATATTACATGCAATATTGATGTTGTCCAGCTGGTCCACCACCAAGGATAGAAGTCTATGATATTGTTCAAGGGTGATGGCTTGTGCAATGCTTTTAGTATCATGCCCTCCACTGCCTTGACCATAGGTGTCATTAGTAAACATGGATTTCAGATCTGGGTTGATTTGTTTTTTATTCACGTTGGCGGCAATATACTATTTAAAGTCAGAACCATAGAATTGGTGGCCTAGGTACCTAATTAGTTTGAAACATTCCTCTTTAATGTGCCCAACACCTTGACAATAACTACAAACTGATATGTTTTGGCTTCCTCCTTTGTTTCATTGAAATCAAGCACTATTCTCTAGGTTGAACTTCTTTTCTTTATTTTTTTTTATGACAGCTAAGGTTGTGGTTCCTTCATTGACTGAACTTGATAGATGTGCTTCCCATTGTTTTTCTTCTTGTAATATCATAGCATAGACCTTATTTACATTTTGGAGAGGGTCAATAAGTAGGATCTGCCTTCTAATTGAGTTGTAAGAGTCAGTAAGACCCATAAGGAATTGCATAAAAGATTCTCTTTGGATTTGACCAGAGTATGCCTTCATAGCACCACATGAGCAAATTGGAACGAGAGAGAATGAACTAAATGCATCTCAAAGAGCTTTTAGCTTGGTATAACATGATGCAATGGACATAGTATCTTGCTGTAGGCAGCATATGGCAGTATGGATTTGATATATCCGAAGAACAATACTTTGTGAGAACCGTTCTTTCGAATCTTGCCAAACTTCTCTAGCATTAGTTGATCTCCTTAGTACAAGATTCAAGATTTTCCCATCAAGATTCAAGCGTTCTTTCAAATACTATATGTTCTTCTGTAGAAGAACATATAATATCTGATTTTTGCTAAAATATCCTTAGTGACTGAATTTAAGATTCAAGACAGTATAAGATTGTTGCATCTAATCCACATATGGTGGTAGGGGTCACCTCATTTGGTTCTATAACGGAACCATCTATAAAACCAATTTCATTTTTTGCTGAGAGAGCCATCAACATGGCTCTACTCCACATCCCATAATTTTTTTCCATAAAAATTTTGAGACACCAAAGCATTTACAGGATTATCAAAGTGATGAATATAAAAAGGGTCAAACAACACCTGGGATGTATTGGCACCCTTGATGTCGAGATCAGCATCATCACCTGACATTCATTGTTGATCTCCTTAGGTCCATGCTCTCCCATTGAATTCATAGCACTGATACCATGTGAAATTTCTTCTTCATGGAAAATGCATAAAAGCAAAGAGAGACTAACCAGAAATAACAAATAAAACTTACTTAATTCCTTATAAATTGTGATATATATTCAAAGAGGCAGCTCATTGTTTTACAATGTCTACTTACAACTGACAAGAAAGAAATCATTTTTACTAAAAATAAATATTTTTTAAGAAGATAACACTTAACTAGGAATGAGAAATATGGCTGGAATTTGAACGTTGCAATAATTGGATGCTTGAAGTATATGCGACCTAATACAACGTCAAGTATGACAACTAATTTTAACAGTTTGTTGGTTGTTTGGCCCTTTTATAGTTTTTTGTTTACCTGGAAACTAAAAACTCAATTTTGTCAACCCAATAGTATATATAAATGTCTCATAGATGAAGGGTATATATATATATATATATATATATATATATATATATATATATATATATATATATATATATATATATATATATATATATAGAGAGAGAGAGAGAGAGAGAGAGAGAGAGAGAGAGAGAGATGATCTAAAAGTTGCCTATCAACTTGACCTGACCTAACAATGAACAACCTTATAGGAAAACAAATAATGCGTGTGACATTTGTTTACCTTTGACCTTATATCCAATGAGATGAGATTAGGATATCAGACGTGAGGATTTGAAGCACTTCCCACAGAACGAAAATCTAAAATCCTCATTTTTAGATAGTGGTGAGACATATCATTTGTTTAATTCATGAACTCAATACAGAGGGGGATTTCATGTCGGCGTTAGATCTACTAAACACACTGGTATTAATGTCTGACAATTCATGTTTATTTTTGTCACCAATTCATGTTTTTCTTTCAATCATCAAATAATTGATCAACCTGACGAGATAATTAAGAGATTTGAATAAATAGAGTCATCAGTGACTCATTATATATACATATATATATATATATATATATATATATATATATATCAAATTGACAGCTGATATCACATCTATTAAAAGGATGCAAGGCCATTTGCAGGAGAAGAGCTTCAATCCTCGCCAGTTGATGAAGAACTCTTGAAACGGACCCGTGCCAATGTGATATCAACATGATCCATTCATTAGAAAAAAAAAACTAGTTAAATATTCAAGAAAAAGAAAAACGCCTCAAGGTTTCAAGGTGCTTGCCCTTTCATACTTATGTCTGCAGCATTTTGTGTTTGCAGAAAGCAACAATAATTAGCAGATTTAACACGCAGAAGAAAGGAAATTAAATGGCGTATGGAAGTGATGTCGACTTTCATGAGGTGGTCTGGGTTGGAGGAGAAGGGGTTTCAGAGTAGAACAGGCGAGGAAGCATGAGAATGTCGGACGAAGCTGTTAATGGCGGCAACCAGGTGCTGAACGGTGGCAGATGGAGATGCGCATGGTGCATGAACCGGTTCACCGAGCCACCGATTACCGATTTAGGTTAATTTTTTTTTTGTTTATTACGTTTTCATTTTTAACATTTTCTTTTCTACTTCTCCCTCCCTCTGTCTCTCTCTCATTTCTACCCCCCACGGCCGCACGACTCACCGCCGCTCTCTCTCCTCTCTACCACCCACACCGACTCACCGCCGCACACGCCATGACCACCACCATCCATCCGGCAGAGTCCTGCCACTATACTAGTTAGTCTCTATTCTCGTCTTTCCCCGAAACCCTAGCATTCTTTTGAAGATCCGCCACACGTTTAGGGCTTTTTTTGCAGGTGGATGTCGAGATGGAGATCGCCGGCAGACAGATGAAGAGGAGGATGTTCAAGAAGTTCAGTTTCAGGGGAGTTGATCTCGATGTGCTCCTTGACATGCCCACTGAGGAGCTCATCAAACTCTTCCATGCTCGGGCTCGATGATGGTGTGTATCTCTCGCACTTTGTTTTCCATCCTCCTCTCTCTCTCTCTCTTTTATATGGTTTTGCATCTTTTTGATGACTGAGTAGGTTCCAGAGAGGTTTGAAGAGGAAGCCGATGGCATTGATCAAGAAAATGCACAAACCAGTAATCAATATGTTCCTTAAATTTCATTTTGTTTGAGAAACTTCTTCCGGGTTGAGTTTGAATTGGTGCTTGGGTACATAGTTGTTTTTCATGGTGGATTTTGTTTTCTTGCATTATGCCTTTTTAGTTGTACCATAGAATTTGCTTTGGTGTCATAAATGAGTTAAACAAGTTTAAAAAAACAAGACATAAACGAGTTAATCGAGTTAAGGGAGTCGAGTTTAAGCTCAACTCTGTATAATCGAGTCGAGCTCGAGCTTGTGTCAGGGAGCTTGACTCAAGTTCGAGTCGAGTTCGAGCTCGAGCTGCGCAAGCTCGAGCTCGACTTGGCTCATGTGCAGCCCTAGAAGTGGCAATGAATATGGAAATGCAGGATGCATGCACATTTTGTGACTCATCTATTCTTTTGCAGAAAAGGAAAGTACTTTTTAATCAAAGACAACAAGCTAGAGATAAAGACTCTTTTTCATTTGATAGCAATAGTAGCAGTTATGGTTCACAATTCAGTGCTGATTGGACACATCAACACCTCCCGATGGCTTTGCGTCGTTCGCTCCTATAAGGTTCCGTTTGATGGGCGGGTGAAATGTTGTGGGGTGGGGTAAATCTGTACGGGCGGGTGAAATTTCACCCGCTCGACGGCACCCGCCCGATTAAAAACCCATCAAACGGGGTGAATTTTCACCCGTTTAACCCCAAAGGGAGGGGGTAAAATTTCACCCGCTCGACGGCTCCCGAGATGCTCCTGGTTCTCCTGCGTCAGAGCCCCTACCGCGAGGTTCATGGCGCCAAAACTCTACCGCCGAGAGAGATATCGCTTGAGGATCCAAAGGAGTGAGCGCCGGAACTCACTACCAGATTTGCAGATGACGGTGCAGCCCTTCCCAGCCACAGAGAGGGCTAGATGCCAGGATCATTGATCGGACAAGCTGGACGGATGGTGAGCCTCGCCGTTCATCCGGTGCTTTACTGCAGAAGACGTCTAGTGTGAAGATGACGGAACAACGCTTGAGGATTATCGCTGCCGGGCGACTGTTTCCCCAATTTTGTTCTGCAAATTGGGTTGATTTCGCAATCCGGTGACATGTTCTATCATCCTTTATTGTTAATTGATGTTATGAATTGCCTTTGATCGATTTTACATTCGAATTTGGGGAAATCCCCAACTTCTGTCAAGGACGTGTGCAGCACGCGGCCCGGGAGATCGACTTTGTATTATTTTGGAAGATGTTGTTGTTGGGGGAGGAGAGAGTAGCAGAGAAGAATGAAAACGCATCTTTTTTCGGTTCAGTGGGTGGATGAACATCTGGGGTTCCCTGTTGTTTCACTCTCTTCGGAGAGCGGCAATCAATTTCAATAACAAGTGTTGCAAATTTTGTGGCCTGAGAATCTTGTTAATGTATATGAATCCATCTTCTCTCTCTCTTCTCTCTGTAAGAAATGGTTTTTATAGAAATTCCCCATCACCTTCCCTCCAGCCTTAGCTGCCTTGCTGCAAGTCTGTAAGTGACGCCTGATAGTCAAATTTCAACAATTCAAATGTAAGAGTTAGAAATTGAAACAATTGACACATTTTATACAGTAAATAAACCTCAGCAAGTGAGTGAAAGGTTTGTTTTCCTTTTTGAGTAAGAATTTTGTATCAATGATTGTTGCAAATGAAAATAAGCAGTCTCTGATTTCTTTGCTTATCATAGTTGCTGCTTTTGTTGATGCATGTCTCTGGTTTCTTTGCTTATCATAGTTGCTGCTTTTGTTTATGCATGTCAAGGACGTGCAGTGGAATTGAGCTCAATTTTTGGAATTGTTGTTTGAAGTGCTCTCTCTATGCTTAGCTAGGAATTGTTGTTTGAAGTGCTGTCTCTATTTTTTTTTATCATGTGCATCAAACATGGTTAAATTTACCATGTTAAATTCTTCCTGATCATCAAACAGGGCCTCAGATTGGAAGAGGGAAAAATTTCATCTTGTAAATTTTTCCAGAAAATTTTAACATGGTAAATTTACCGGGTTAAATTCTTCCTGTGCATCAAACGGGCCCTAAATGTCGACTTTCCCTCCTCCCCATCCCGCGTTCCTTCGTCGGTCCGCCTCTGCCTCATCCTTCTGTTTTTTTTCTTCTTCTTTTTATTTGGATTGTTGATCCCAATAATCATGTTATGAAAGGTTCCCCGTTCCTCCTTGCCATCATCTGAATGGGGAAACTTTCAGAGCATGCTTATTGGGATCAACGATCCAAATAAGAAGAAGAAGAAGAAGAAGAAGAAGAAGAAGAAAGAAAGAAGGACGAGGCGGAGCGACAAAGGAACGTGGGATGGAGGGGATGGAAAGTTGACATTTATAGGAGCGAACGACGCAAAGCCATCGGGAGGTGCTGATGTGTCCAATCAGCACAGAATTGTGACCCATAACTGCTACTATTGCTGTCAAATGAAAAAGAGTCTTTTATCACTAGCCTTGTTGTCTTTGATTAAGATCTATTTTCCTCTTCTGCAAAAGAATAGGTGAGTCACAAAATGTGCATGCATCATGCATTGCCATATTCAGTGCTACTTCGAGATTTGGATGGTGATGGAGAATAGCATTGCTTATTCATCCACTTTTCTTTTTACTAGCTTTTCTTTCTCTTTTCAACGCTTTTCTTGTTCAGCTGAAACTTTGAATTGCCATCTAACTACACGATCTCAGTGCAAGCCACTCGGTTTTCTTTTCCATGGTTGCTCTTTATCGTCTAAGATACTTTTATGGGAACCCCCACTGGATTACATGGATATCAGACTCGGGTCAGAAGCCAGTGCTAACCTATACCTATCTGGTTTGTTCTATCCAAAAGGAAATCATTCCAATTTTAAAACAAACAGGAAGAAATTTCAAAGGGTTCATGATTTGATAGACAAACTTAGGGCTGCACAACGAGTCGAGCCAACTCGGGCTCAACTCGAACTCGCTCGAGTAAACTTGACTTGAGCTCGACTTGTTTTTTATACGAGTCAAATTCGAGCTTAAATATAAACTCGAGTATTTAATGAGTCGAGTTCGTTAAATATATACTCGACTCTCGGCGACGTTAATCACATTTCACCCACACAGCTTAATTTTATTTTTTTTGTTTTAAGTTTTTTAATTTTCCCTCCTTTCTTTTCCTCTTTTCACCCACACACAGCAACGTTTTTTAAATATCATTATTATACCCCACTTTCATTATCCTACTTTTCTACCAATCAATCACCTTTTTACTTTCCCTCTCCTTTTTCTCTCTCCTCACCACGCTCATGGTTCATTTTTCCCAACACGCCACATTTCTTCCTCCCCGCGTCGTCGGTGACACTTTCACCCATGCATGCTGCAAGCCCAACGATGCAGCGAAAAAGGAAGCATTACTGATGATAAACAGTCGAGCTCGAGCTGACTAAACATGAGCTCGAAGACAAACTTTCTTGTTGGCTGTATTTCTTGCAATTGTTTAAAATTAAAGAAAAACATACTTTCATGTAATGTAGAATAGAGAATGAAGTTTATTTAGTCAAATTTGTGCCATCTCTAGAAACAAGTTTTCTTGTTATGAAAAGACCTCGAAATGGTCCAAAATTTTGTAGTATACCACGCAAGCATATCAAGCTCTCACAAGGTATGCATTTTATAGCAACGAAAACCCCCACGTTCATCCCTTCCCATGCACCAACTTAAATCTCTCGAACCAGATGTACTGGAGAGACATGGAGATGCAGAAAGCAATGAACGATGATCTGATGGCATGACACTCCTTTCTCAAATTCATGACCTTTGATCACAGGGTCTGAGAGATCATATATGATTAGGAAGAAGAGGAGGAGAAAGGGGAGTTAAAAGGAAGAGGGAAGGAGCTTGCAAAAGGTGGTGGCAGCAGTGGCAAACAATCCAACAAAATGTAAGCAGGAGCATGTGGGAAACGAACTACTTGAAGCTAGTAGTTTGTTTCTCAGCTCTTGAGACGTCCCCTGCCTCCTCTGGTTCACCGGCGGCCATTGCTGTTTCTAATAGCCAGAATGCGACATATTCACCTCCCCTCTTTTCACAAGTAAACGAACAAATCAACCCAAAACACCCAAAATTTAAATCTTTCCTAATGCCGATGAACCTGATAGAGCAAGGGGCGACGATCTCCACCGACGCCCCCTACATAGATATAGAGAGAGAGAAAAAAAGAAAGAGAGGGAAGGAGAAAGAGAAAATGCGAGAGAAGAGAGGAAGAGGAAGGAAGAAGGGGAGTTGGTGATCGGAAAGATGGCAAAGAATGAATGTGGGAGAAAAAGAACAGAGCCCCCAGAAGAAAGAGAAAGGAAAAAAAAGATCAGCTTATAGTAACCAGGCATATAAAGAGAAACCTAGGCTGAGCACTGATCAAGCTTAAACACGACCTAATATATTTATAATTACAAAAACCCTAAAAAATAAAAGAAAAGTAAACACCATAAAAAAAATATAGTAGGAGCCCTCTCACCATCCCTATGCTCTTTTCAATATCTTTTATAATACTTGTTTTGAAATTTTTTCCACCTCAGTCTTAAAAGGAAACAAAAAATTATTGGCGAACGTGTCCCCCGCCCTCCCACTAGCTGATCAGTACCCGTTTGTCATTTTTGGCGAAGAAAGGATGTGTCCCACCAGGAGAAAGAGAGGGCATCGTTGCCGTTGCCTGCATTAGTACACTTTTCTTTGCCGAAAATGATAAACGGGTCCTGATCAGCTAGTGGGAGGGCGGGGGAAACGTTCGTCAATAATTTTTTGTTTCCTTTTAAGACTGAGGTGGAAAAAAATTCAAAATAAGTATTACAAAAATAATTAGTGAATATTGAAAAGAGCATAGGGATGCTGAGAGGGCTCACCCCATATTTTTTTTATGGTGTTTATTTTTTTTTATTTTTTAGGGTTTTTGGAATTCCAAATATATTAGATCGTGTTTAAGGTTGATCAGTGTCGAGCCTACGTTTCTCTTTATATGCCTGGTTACTACAAGCTGATCTTTCTTTTCTTTTCCCTTTCTTCTCCGTGCTCTCTGTTCTTTTTCTCCCACATTCATTATGTGCCATCTTTCCAGTCATGAACTCCCCTTCTTCCTTCCTCTTCCTCTCTTCTCTCTTTCTTTATCTCTCTCCTTCCCTCTCTTTCTTCTCTCTCTCTATATCTATGTAGGGTGCGTCGGGGGAGATCGTTGCCCCTTGCTCACTCAGGTTCGTCGGCATTAGGAAAGATATAAATTTTGGGTGTTTTGGGTTGATTTGTTCGTTTTCTTGTGAAGAGAGGGGAGGTGGATATGTCGCATTCTGGCGAGTGGAAACAGCAATGGCCGCTGGTGAACCAGAGGAGGCCGGGGACGCCTCAAGAGCTGCAGAATCAAACTACTAGCTTCAAGTGGTTCGATTCCCACGTGCTCCTGCTTACATTTTGTTGGTGCGCTTGCCTGAGACTTCCATGATCCAATAAATAGCTCACCACCTCTCAGTCATGAGATTCCTCGTCCCTAGAAAAGGAAAATCATTGAACTCATGAAAATGAGAGATTTTATTTCCTCAGGGCTGCTTGGTGCTGGATTAGAAGGGAAGGAATACAAAAGTCTCTCCATGATTCCATCG
Source organism: Nymphaea colorata (assembly GCF_008831285.2). Taxonomy (NCBI): domain Eukaryota; kingdom Viridiplantae; phylum Streptophyta; class Magnoliopsida; order Nymphaeales; family Nymphaeaceae; genus Nymphaea; species Nymphaea colorata. Next base: position 18,362,416 of record NC_045148.1, read on the forward strand.
TTCTGGCTTCTTGTTTATTTTGAGATTTTTAGTGATCAACTTTTCCTTTTAAGCCTTATTTTGCTTTAATATTTTCCTTCGAGGGGTTGTAGAATTGGCTTTCAATGCAAATTTGATTAGCATTAGTTTTTGGATACTGTGTAGTTCTTCAGGAAACTTATGCCAACCCACCAATCTCTATAATTGGAAATTCAAAATGCCATGAATCGACTTGGTGAAATTCTAAAAAAATCCTAATAAGAGAAGATTTTAACTATAAATGAGGTTGCACCAGCAATGTCACTACACCAATCTCTATGGCAGAAAAAATGTCATAGTTGGAATCTTAAGATGTCGTTAATCTCCTTGGTCCACTAAAAAGGATCCTGTAGATAAAAAAAAAGGTTTACATGAAGCCTCATTTTTTAATAACTGTCTCATGAAAAATGTCTTCAGCCTACGTTGCGTATCTTTAGTTGGTTGGTTGTTTGGCAAAAGGCTGCCCTTTATATTTTCCGGTTACGGGAAAAAGTAGAGTTATGTAAAACCAATGTTTTGCACGAGGCACACATCACACACATAATTATTATTCAAATCAAGATTTTTTTTTTCACTAATTTCAAACAGAAAATGAGAGATGACCTATTAGCTTATGCTAAACTTGCAAAATAGGTGTGAGCACACGTTGGGCCTTGTGGAAGAACATACAAACCGCTTTTCACCTCTTCTCGACCAATCATCATCTTCGATGCCGGGCACTCGATAACACAATGATCAGACAAAAAGGTTATAGAACACTTTAAACTTTTAGTAAGTTCACCAACACATAGCAAATTGACCTTGAACGATGCTATACGTAACATGTCATCTATGTCAAATGAAGACAAATATTTTATCCATCTGATGTGCTAAGAGAGTTATTCCATTTGTAATGTTCCAGGCACATTGCACGTTTTTAATTTATGAAATGCTTGTGCATCAAAGCATATATGTTGAATGGCTCCCGAATCTATAATCCTAGTAAGAGAGTATAAATTAGTTGAACAATTATTACCTGTGGTGGCTATATTACCGGTAAAATTGATGTTGTCTGGCTGGTCATTCACCAAGGATAGAAGCCCACTATATTGTTCAAGGGTCAAGGCTAGTGTGATGCTTTTAGTATCATGTCCTCCACCGCCTTGACCACAGACATCTTTTGTAAAAATGGATTTCAGATTATGCCTTCATAGCACCACAGTAACAAACTGGAACCAGAGAGCAGGAACTAAACTCATCTCAAAGAGCTTTTAGCTTGGTATAGCTTGATGCAATGGACATAGTACCTTGCTGTAGGCAGCATATGGCACTCTGGATTTGATGAATCCGAGGAACAAGACTTTGTGAGAAGCGTTCTTTCAAATCTTGCCAGACTTCTCTAGCATTAATTGAGTATATGATGCTTGTTAAAATATCCTTGGTGACTGAATTGAAGATTCAAGACAGTACAAGATTGTTGTATATAATCCACGTACAATGGTTAGGGTCACCCTTATTTGGCATCTATAAAACTGATCTTACTTTTTGTCGAGAGAAACAAGAGCATGGCTCTACTCCACATCCCATAATTTTCTCCATTAAAATTTCGAGACACCAAAGCATTTCCAAGATTATCATTGTGATGAATATAAAAAGGGCTAGACAACACCTGGGATGTATCGGCACCATTGATGTTGAGATCAGCATCATCACCAGACTGACATCCATTGTTGATCTCCTTAGGTCCATGTTCTGCCATTGAACTCATAGCTCTGATACCATGTTGAAACACTTACGAAATATATTTGGGTGACCACTGATTCTAGTTTGGGTTTAGAAAGCTAAATTTGAAATACAAACCCTTTAGCCATGGGAAGCACTATTGGCTTTACAAGTGTGACTTTACCAAACTCTTTTACCGTCTCCTCCACCCATTTTATATAAGTAGTTGTTATAGCTCACATCACTTTTGCATTGCCTTATTAAGAATGCCTAAGCGTAGGTTGCATATCTTTTGTTTGTTGGTTGTTTGCCTGTTTGGCAAAAAGCTGACCCTTTGATATTTTTCGCCTACCTGAAACCTAAAAGTTAAGTTATGTAAACCATATAGTGTCAATAAATGTGTCATAGTGGCTTCAAATGTATATAATTAACTACATATACACACATATGAGGAATGTGTGTGTGTGTGTGTTTATGATGATGATTTTAGATTCTGATCATCTATTCTTCTTTCCGTTTTTAGTTGTTAACACGAGGCCATGCTGTGCCTGTTTCACAAGATATGTGGTCCTCTAGTTGTTCATACTTTTTGTTCATATAATATATATATATATATATATATATTAAATAGTGACTCTAGCTTTTTAGAGTTATGTTGTCATCTAATCTAAACTATATGATCCAACATGATGGACAGTTAAGAGAAAAATAAAAAAAAAAAGATGATGAACATTTTCGTCATCTAATATTAATTTACATATTTTTTTCTTTATTTTTCTCTCAATCATCTTTATACTTTACATGGACAGTCTTGATTACATGGTTGGGTGTGATAACTAGAGTTCTCGTTCATATATATATATATATATATATATATATATATATATATATATATATATATATATATATATATATATATATATATATATATATATATTCGGCCCTCTTAAATTACCAATGTTATGGTTCAAGTGAGTTGAGTTTAATATAATTTTGTTTGTATGTTTATGTGCATATATAATGACTCTAGATTAAGTAGACAGTATGAAACATCAATCATGGGCAGATCTCGTCTCCTGTTAGTAAGGCTGGGCGTAGGGTTGGGCACCAGATGGGTACCTCACCCAACTCGAGCTCGGGCTCGGCCTGAAAAAGGGCACCAAGCCATCTTGATAAGTTATCGGGCCAGCTCGGGTGGGCCCAATTAAGCCTCGTTCGGCTTAATAAGATTTTTTTAATATATACTTTATTAACTTTTATATATAATTATAATATTTTATTAAGATTAATTATATTGATATATTATTTTATATTAAGTATATATTTTTTAATTTAATTGGGCAAGCTCAGCTTCATGTTTTAAGTGTTGGCCAACCCGAGCCCAACCCTTTAGTGGGTAAAGCCGGGCCCACACTGTGTGCCACCCAAACCCCTTTCTTCCCCTCTCTCTCTCACTCTCTCGTGCTCCCTCTCCCCTTCTAACACAGACTGCATCAGGCAGCCTCCCCATTCCATTCCGTCCACCAGATGATGGGTGGAAGGAAGGGGCTCACCCTCCAGTCACCGAAGCCCCATGCCGTCAAGCAGCCATAGGGCTCCTCCATCCCTCCACCCGACAATGGGTGGAGGGGAATGGAGGAGACCGGTATGCTGCGGCGATGGAGAGGAAGAAAAGAGCAAAAAAATGAAAAAATGAAAACACTTGTTAATCTTTGACCTGAGATCCAACGAGATATAATTTTACATATCAGACACGAGGATTTGGAGTACTTCCCACAGATTGGAAATCTAAAATCTTCTTTTCTCGATGGTGGTGATGAAAGAAAATATGCATGATAGGAAGTTTTAAAGTGGTTCCGATAAAATCCTACCTCCACTATCTCTCACACCAAGACTTAGATGATGTGAGGTTCCCTTATGATGATATTTCATTTGTTTGAATTTTAAAAAATCTTTCCTTAAACTTTGATTCTCTGTAACGATTGCTCTCATCTTTAATGAGGATGTGTTACCATTTTCGTTGCTTAAATTTCCTTCCCTAAGATACCCTGTTTCTTGATTGTTAAGATCATGATCAATATCTTTTCCTGCCGTTGAGCAGTTGTTAGCAGCAGGTATGATTTCCTTTTTATTAAGATTGTGCTGAATTAATTCAGCATGATCTTCTCCAGCCTTTGAATGTACGTAACTGCCTTGAGATGATCGGTTAACAGGTGAAACCCAGCATTAGCCTTAGGGAGATTTCATAAGCCTCACATCTATCAAACACACCGGAGTTAATGTCTCATGATAGGATCACAATTCAGTGTATTGGATCTGTATAAAAGGACATATTATGAACTAGAAAAACAATAGATACGTCTCTCTGAGTTTTTAGTTCGTTTTTCTTTGATAACTTGTTGTCTAGTTTCAAAAAAGTTTAAAACCTAATTAGTTCCATTCGAATGGAATGGATTTAGATTTGGATGATCATTTGAATTTCTTGGGCAGGGATTCAACACAAAAACCAATTTCAATACATCCGTCAAACTTGACATCAACCCACTTGTCCATTTCTTTCATCTCTCTCTATCCCTCACATCTTCAACTCCCATAACATGCATCAATAACTTGTTTATGACTCTACTCAAAGTAAGAAACTCTCTTCCGGGTGGAAAGTGCGTAAGAACACATTCTGACAACCACTTTAAACAGAAGAAGATTATGTGGACACTCGTCACTTTTCTGTGAGTGGGGTCTTCCCCGTTCAAAAAAAAAAAAGTCAAAATTTCCACCCAACTTTAGAAGTTATAAGACCTGCTTTTAGTGTCTCGGGTTGCGGTCCTCCCCGTATTCTATCTTGCACATTAGTGGCTGGTTACTCATCATTCATGCAGCAAGTAAAGCGGGCCACTTATCAAAACCCTTTAATGGGAAAAAAAAAAAAGAAGGTTCAACCATTTGGGCTCAGTTTTGTTCTTTTATCCTACTGGATCAACGAACCGTTTCCTAGAAGAAAGCAGTCAACATTAAATGTAATTAACAAATGTGAGGGTGGTTTACACGCATATAAGTCATTCGTAAATAAAAAGCAAACCATACAGGGATAACTTTTGACTCATAAAAGTTACAACTAATTAATGGCATGTTTAGATGATGCAGACACTAGAGACTACCTGCTAAATCTTGGTGTAGTGTCAAACGTAGTTCCAAAAACAATGGGCAAAAGGTATGACCAGAAAAGACAATTCCCCTCGTTTGAAACAAACATTACACGTAATTCACCGTTACTACTTTGGGGCATTTGGGAGAGATACCAATGGCTTTTTGCTAAAACAAGAAATTAAAGATAATGAAGGCAAATGCAACAATATGGTTCGGCATGTGATCTTGTCATAATAAATTAAAGAAAGATGCTTATTAGAGAATGAACGTTTATCTAACACAATAAAAGCAATTGTTTCCTAATCTTACTGAAATGGAATTATATTTTATTGGTGAGTACATGACGTGCATGGTTCATGCCAATGAGAGAGAGAGAGAAAAGAGAATGAGCAAGAGAGTTTTTCTAACAAAACACACCTGCAGGAATGCGCACAAGCATAATCAGGAATTTACACATGCGCCTTCATATGCAACTCTTGATCATGCTGGTAAATGAATTTGTGATCAGGAATTAACATTTACTAGTATCAAACGCTCAATTTCCCTTCTGAATACGAACTTGATCGATGGTTTAATCTTGACCGCTTCTTGTGCATAATTAATCTCTGTGGATCATGTTCTTTGATCAACTTGAGGAATATTGTGAGGGCCAGATCATTTCGCACATAACATCTACATAAATGGAAATCCAAGTGGAGCTCCGAATTTGGCAACCAACCTGGGCCCTAATCACTAGAAGGGGGTGGGGGGAAGCCATGTAGTACATGCTTGTCATCTCTATAGCCTGGGGAGAGTAGCTATTCTGTATTTACTGGCCATGCTTTTTGAAAGAGCTCCATTTCTCTCTCTTCTTTCTCTTTCCCTCTCCTTTCTTTTGCTACCAGAACAATCAAGACCCTCCATTCCATCTTTGATGAAAGATATGCCTTTCTTGTCAAGCTAAAGAAAGGGACCAGCCATTTCTGCTGCCCAAAATGGGAATGGTGGGGAATTGGAGGCATATTTCAACGGCAGTTTTAACGTACAATCCCATTAAAAAGATAAGAGAAGGAAAAACAGAAAGGTGCAAATTTTGAGTTTGAATTAAGGTGCTAAAACCTCGTTGGTAGTACGCTTGAGCATCGAAAAAGGAATGCTATTTGCATCTTAGATGATTCTTGATTGGTGTTATATAGTGTTAAAGTCTAATAATGTTATATAGTGTTATAATATTATTGTGTTATATATCAGTTGTAGTGTCATATATTGTTAATGGATGAACGAGTGAGCTAACTTGGCTTTTGTTTTTTCTTAGCATTTGAGAGAGAGAGAGAAAGAGAGAGAGAGAAAAAAATGTTCCCTCTTTTTCCTTTTTTATGACTTTGGGAAGAATACATCTGCATATATGTTTATTTATTTCAATTGGCAGCCTGTCACTTTTTTCCCTTCTTTATAGAGAAGAGAAGAGATTTCCTTGGGCTGACGACATAGGGCAGCATCCATCCGTTTGGGATCGCAATTTAGAGAGAGAGAGAGAGAGAGAGAGAGAGAGAGAGAGAAATTCATAGGTAACGCACAAGTCGAGGATTCGACCTACCCAACAATTTTGAAAAGCATGTCGAACATCATGTAGAAGACCAATTAAGTTGGACGACCCGAACCCCAAGGTCAAGGCGAAATTGCCGACGTGATGTTGGGGCTTTTGGCTGGGGAGGTCGATGAAGACAAGGACCAAAAACTGTAGTTCTGAATCAGGCATGTGATCTAGGTTCTTCTGGACCGGACTCACATGCTATATATATCATGGTAAGTGTATATGCTATGGATGACGGAGTGTTGTCAATGACTGGCAATGGTTGGTGTGTTGTGCTAAATCGCAGCCACTGTCTTGACAAGCTATGAACACGACACTGCCATTTATCCTCTTAGCCATTGAGCTTAAATGAACCTCCCCAAAAAAGCTGAACGGTAGATGTGTTTGACATGGTCCTTGATGACCATATCAAACACATCTATCGTTCAGCTTTTTTGGGGAGGTTCATTTAAGCTCAATGGCTAAGAGGATAAATGGCAGTGTCGTGTTCAGAGCTTGTCAAGACAATGGCTGCGATTTAGCACAACCAAACGGATGGATGCTGCTCTATGTAGTCAGCTCAAGGAAATATCTTCTCTTCTCTATAAAAAGGGAGAAAAAGTGACCGGCAGCCAATTGAAATAAATAAACATATAAGCAGATGTATTCTTCCCAAAGTCATAAAAAAGGAAAAAGAGGGCACATGCAAGCTTCACTAGAACATTTCTCTCTCTCTCTCTCAAATGTTAAGAAAAAACAAAAGTCAAGTTAACTCACCCGTTGTCCCCATTAACAATATATAACAATACAACAATATATAATGTCTGTATAACACAATAACACCATAGCACTATATTACACCATGAGAATTATTTTAACCATTCAATATAGAGAGAGAGACATCGATGCGTGCCTATCGAGAAAAACTAATGAAAGAAACATTGAGAATGATTTAACAAGGTGTTATCATTTGATGCAGGGGATCCATTTTCTTCACAGTCATATCTTCTATTTGGGTACACAACACTTGGACCAACAAAAGGAAATCCTTCTGTAATTCCTGTGAACTGTTCTAGTGGTTAACCACCGTTTGACAATGCATCAAAACAGCAATCCAATCAAGAATCATCATCTAAGATGCAAATAGCATTCTTTTTGAGAAATGCGAAAGTACTACCAACGAGCTTTTAGCACCTTAATTCAAAATCAAAATTTGCATCTTTCCGTTTTTCCTTTTCTTATCTTTTTAATGGGATTGTACGTCTGCAAGTCGTAAAACTGCTATTGAAATATGCCTCCAATTTCCCACCGTTACCATTTTGGGCAGCAGAAATGGCTGGTCCCTTTCTTTAGCTTGACAAGAAAGGCATATCTTTCATCAAAGATGGAATGGAGGGTCTTGATTGTTCTGGCAGCAAAAGAAAGGAGAGGGAAAGAGAAAGAAGAGAGAGAAATGGAGCTCTTTCAAAAAGCATGGCCAGTAAATGCAGAATTGCTACTCTCCCCAGGCTACAGAGATGACAAACATGCACTACATTGCTTTCCCCCACATTCGGAGCTCCACTTGGATTTCCATTTATGTAGATGTTATGTGCGAAATGATCTGGCCCTCACAATGTTCCTCAAGTTGATCAAAGGACATGATCCATAGAGATTATGGGAGGGAAACACACCCATTTTGTGATAGGGAACTTAAGGGCCCATCGGCCGGCACGTTGCGATTTTGGGCAATATTGCTTCTGCCTTGAAAACTTGAATCTCCTACCTCCATGTGATCCATCCCGATCTTCCCACGTGCTCCTGCTTACATTTTGTTGGTGTGCTTGCCTGAGACTTCCATGAGCCAATAAATAGCTCACCTCCTCTCAGTCATGAGATTCTTCCTCACCACATAAGGAAAATCAATGAAGTCATAAAAATGAGAGATTTTATTTTCTCAGGGCTGCTTGGTGCTGGATTAGAAGGGAAGGAATACTAAAGTCTCTCCACCATTCTGGTTTCTTGTTTATTTTGAGATTTTTAGTGCTGAACTTTTCCTTTTAAGCCTTATTTTGCTTTCATATTTTCCTTTCAGGGGTTGCAGAATTGGATTTCAATACAAATTTGTTTAGCGTTCAATTTTGGATACTGTGTGGTTCTTCTGGAAACTTATGCGAACCCACCAGCCTGTATAATTGGAAATTCAAGATGCCAAGAATCAAACTTGGTGAAATTCTAAAAAATCCTAATAAGAGAAGATTTTAACTATAAATGAGGTTGCGCCAGCAATGTCAGTGCACACCAATCTCTAAGGCAGGGAAAATGTTATAGTTGGAAACTTAAGATGTCATTAATCTCCTTGGTCGAATAAAAAGGATCCTGTAGATGAAAAAACGTTTACATGAAGCCTCATTTTTTAATAATTGTCTCGTAAAAATGTCTTCAGCATACATTCCATACCTTTAGTTGGTTGGTTGTTTAGCAAAAGGCTGACGCTTTTATTTTTTCCGCTTACTGAAAAAAGCTGAGTTATGTAAAACCAATGTTTTGCACAATGACACACATCACACGCATGATTATTATTCAAATCAAGAGTTAAACCTAAATTTTTGTTCACTAATTTCAAATCAGAATATGAGAGATGACCTAATCTCTTATCTCAGAGTTCATGCAAAGAAAGAGTATAATAGGTGTGAGCACATGTTGGTCCTTGTTGAAAAAAAAAAGTTATAGAACACTATAAACTTTTAGTAAGTACACTAACAATGAGCAAATTAACCTTGAACGATGGTATATATAACACGTCATCTATTTCAAATGAAAACAGAGATAATTTACCCATTTAATGTACTAAGAGAGTTTGTCACATTTGTAATGTTACAGAAACATTGCACATTTTTAATTTTTGAAGTGCATGTGCATCAGAGCATATATGCTGACTTGCTCCCGAATCAATAATCCAAGTAAGAGAATGAAAATTAATTGAATAGTTGTTACCTGTTATATTACCAGCAATATTGATGTTGTCCGGCTGGTCCACCACCAAGGATAGAAGTCTATGATATTGTTCAAGGGTGAAGGCTCGTGGAATGCTTTTAGTATTATGCCCTCCACTGCCTTGACCATAGGTGTCATTAGTAAACATGGATTTCAGATCTGGGTTGGTTTGTTATTTATTCACGTTGGCTGCAATATACTATTTAAAGTCGGAACCATAGAATTGGTGGCCTAGGTACCTAATTAGTTTGAAACATTCCTCTTTAATGTGTCCAACACCTTGACAATAACTACAAACTGCTATGTTTTGGCGTCCTCCTTTGTTTGGTTGAAATCAAGCACTATTCTCTAGGTTGAACTTCTTTTCTTTATTTTTTTTATGACAGCTAAGGTTGTGGTTCCTTCATTGACTGAACTTGATAGATGTGCTTCCCATTGTTTTTCTTCTTGTAATATCATAGCATAGACCTTATTTACATTTGAGAGAGGGTCAATAAGTAGGATCTGCCTTCTAATTGAGTTGTAATAGTCAGTAAGACCCATAAGGAATTGCATAAAAGATTCTCTTTGGATTTGACCAGAGTATGCCTTCATAGCACCACATGAGCAAACTCGAATGAGAGAGAATGAACTAAACGCATCTCAAAGAGCTTTTAGCTTGGTATAACATGATGCAATGGACATAGTATCTTGCTGTAGGCAGCATATGGAAGTATGGATTTGATATATCCGAAGAACAATACTTTGTGAGAAGCGTTCTTTCGAATGTTGCCAAACTTCTCTAGCATTAGTTGATCTCCTTAGTACAAGATTCAAGATTTTCCCATATAGTACTCAAGATTCAAGCGTTCTTTCAAATACTATATGTTCTTCTATAGAAGAACATATAATATCTGATTTTTGCTAAATATTCCTTAGTGACTGAGTTTAAGATTCAAGACAGTATAAGATTGTTGCATCTAATCCACATATGGTGGTAGGGGTCACCTCATTTGGTTCTATAACGGAACCATCTATAAAACCGATTTTATTTTTTGCTGAGAGAGCCATCAACATGGCTCTACTCCACATCCCATAATTTTCTTCCAATAAAATTTTGAGACACCAAAGCATTTACAGGATTATCAAAGTGATGAATACAAAAAGGGTCAAACAACACCTGGGATGTATTGGCACCCTTGATGTCGAGATCAGCATCATCACCTGACATTCATTGTTGATCGACTTAGGTCCATGCTCTCCCATTGAATTCATAGCTCTGATACCATGTGGAATTTCTTCTTCATGAAAAATGCATAAAAGCAAAGAGAGGCAAACCAGAAATAACAAATAAAACTTACTTAATTCCTTATGCATTGTGATATATATTCAAAGAGGCAGCTCATTGTTTTACAATGTCTACTTACAACTGACAAGAAAGAAATCGTTTTTACTAAAAATAAATATTTTTTAAGAAGATAACACTTAACTAGGAATGAGAAATATGGCTGGAATTTGAACGTTGCAATAATTGGATGCTTGAAGTATATGCGACCTAATACAACGTCAAGTATGACAACTAATTTTAACAGTTACCCAACCATTTTATCGTCTCCTCCTCCCATTTAATATTAGTAGTTGTTATAGCTCACGTCATTTCTTCATTGCCATATTAAGAGTTTTTGTTAATAACTGCCTTGCAAAAAATGTCTATTCATATCTTCAGTGTGTTTCAGTTTGTTGGTTGTTTGGCCCTTTTATAGTCTTTTGTTTACCTGGAAACTGAAAACTCAATTTTGTAAACCCAATAGTATATATAAATGTCTCATAGATGAAGGGTATATATATATATATATCGAGAGAGAGAGAGAGAGAGAGAGAGTGGGGGAGAGGGAGAGGGAGAGGGAGAGAGATGATCTAAAAGTTGCCTATCATCTTGACCTGACCTAACAATGAACAACCTTATAAGAAACAAATAATGCGTGTGACATTTGTTTACCTTTGACCTTAGATCCAATGAGATGAGATTAGGATATCAGACGTGAGGATTTGAAGCACTTCCCACATATCGAAAATCTAAAATCCTCATTTTTAGATAGTGGTGAGACCCATCATTTGTTTAATTCATGAACTCAATACAGAGGGGGATTTCGGCGTTAGATCTACTAAACACGCTGGTATTAATGTCTGACAATTCATGTTTATTTTTGTCACCAATTCATGTTTTTCTTTCAATCATCAAATAAATGATGAACCTGACGAGATAATTAAGAGATTTGAATAAATAGAGTCATCAGTGACTCATTATATATATATATATATATATATATATATATATATATATATATATATATATATATATATATATATATATATATATAAAATCAAATCGACAGCTGATATCACATCTATTAAAAGGATGCAAGGCCACGGCTACAATGAAAATGAAGGCAATTATTATGGAGAAGAAGGACTAATCCTTTGGTCTCTTGTTTTCTGGGTTGCCATTTGAGGAGAAGAGCTTCAATCCTCGCCAGTTGACGAAGAACTCTTGAAACGGACCCGTGGCAATGTGATATCAACATGATCCATTCATTAGAAAAAAAAAAAACTAGTTAAATATTCAAGAAAAAGAAAAACGCCTCAAGGTTTCAAGGTGCTTGCCCTTTCGTACTTATGTCTGCAGCATTTTGTCTTTGCAGAAAACAACAATAATTAGCAGATTTAACACGCAGAAGAAAGGAAATTAAATGGCGTTAGGAAGTGATGACGACTTTCATGAGGTGGTCCGGATTGGAGGAGAAGGGGTTTCACAGTAGAACAGGCGAGGAAACATGAGAATGGTGGACGAAGCTGTTAATGGCGGCAACCAGGTGCTGAACGGTGGCAGATAGAGATGCGCATGGTGCATGAACCGGTTCACCGAGCCACCGATTCACCGATTTAGGTTAATTTTTTTTTTGTTTATTACGTTTTCATTTTTAACATTTTCTTTTCTACTTCTCCCTCCCTCTGTCTCTCTCTCATTTCTACCCCCCACGGCCGCACGACTCACCGCCGCTCTTTCTCCTCTCTACCACCCACACCGACTCACCGCCGCACACGCCATGACCACCACCATCCATCCGGCAGAGTCCGGCCACTATACTGGTTAGTCTTTATTCTCGTCTTTCCCCGAAACCCTAGCATTCTTTTGAAAATCCGCCATACACGTTTAGGGCTTTTTTCGCAAGTGGATGTCGAGACGGAGATCGCCGGCAGACAGATGAAGAGGAGGATGTTCAAGAAGTTCAGTTTTAGGGGAGTTGATCTCGATGCGCTCCTTGACATGCCCACTGAGGAGCTCATCAAACTCTTCCATGCTCGGGCTCGATGATGGTGTGTATCTCTCGCACTTTGTTTTCCATCCTCCTCTCTCTCTCTCTCTTTTATATGGTTTTGCATCTTTTTGATGAATGTGTAGGTTCCAGAAAGGTTTGAAGAGGAAGCCGATGGCATTGATCAAGAAAATGCACAAACCAGTAATCAATATGTTCCTTAAATTTCATTTTGTTTGAGAAACATCTTCCGGGTTGAGTTTGAATTGGTGCTTGGGCACATAGTTGTTTTTCATGGTGGATTTTGTTTTCTTGCATTATGCCTTTTTTGTTGTACCATAGAATTTGCTTTGGTGTCGTAAATGCGTTAAACAAGTTGATATAAACAAGTTTAAAAAAACAAGACATAAACGAGTTAATCGAGTTAAGGGAGTCGAGTTTGAGCTCAACTCTGTATAATCGAGTCGAGCTCGAGCTTGTGTCAGGGAGCTTGACTCAAGTTCGAGTCGAGTTCGAGCTCGAGCTGTGCAAGATCGAGCTCGACTTGCCTCATGTGCAGCCCTAGAAGTGGCAATGAATATGGCAATGCAGGATGCATGCACATTTTGTGACTCATCTATTCTTTTGCAGAAAAGGAAAGTACTTTTTAATCAAAGACAACAAGCTAGAGATAAAGACTCTTTTTCATTTGATAGCAATAGTAGCACTTATGGGTCACAATTCAGTGCTGATTGGACATGTCAACACCTCCCGATGGCTTTGCGTCGTTCGCTCCTATAAGGGCCCGTTTGATGGGCGGGTGAAATGTTGTGGGGAGGGGTAAATCTGTACGGGCGGGTGAAATTTCACCCGCCCGATTAAAGACCCATCAAACGGGGTGAATTTTCACCCGCTCGACGGCTCCCAAGATGCTCCTGGTTCTCCTACGTCAGAGCCCCTGCCGGGAGGTTCATGGTGCCAAAACTCTACCGCCGAGAGAGATATCGCCTGAGGATCCAAAGGAGTGAGCGCCGGAACTCACTACCGGATTTGCAGACGACGGTGCAGCCCTTCCCAGCCATAGAGAGGGCTAGATGCCTGGATCATTGATCGGACAAGCTGGACGGATGGTGAGCCTCGCCGTTCATCCGGTGCTTTACTGCAGAAGACGTCTAGTGTGAAGACGACGGAACAGCGCTTGTGGATTATCGCCGCCAGGCGACTGTTTCCCCAATTTTGTTCTGCAAATTGGGTTGATTTCGCAATCCGGTGACATGTTCTATCATCCTTTATTGTTAATTGATGTTATGAATTGCCTTTGATCGATTTTACGTTCGAATTTGGGGAAATCCCCAACTTCTGTCGAGGATGTGTGCAGCACGCAGCCCGGGAGATCGGCTTTGCATTATTTTGGAAGATGTTGTTGTTGGGGGAGGAGAGAGTAGCAGAGAAGAATGAAAACGCTTCTTTTTTCAGTTCAGTGGGTGGATGAACATCTAGGGTTCCCTGTTGTCTCACTGTCTCCGGAGAGCCTGAGAATCTTTTTAATGTATATTTATCCATCTTCTCTCTCTCTTTTCTCTCTGTAAGAAATGGTTTTTACAGAAATTCCCCATCACCTTCCCTCCAGCCTTGGCTGCCTTGCTGCAAGTCTGTAAGTGACGCCTGATAGTCAAATTTCAACAATTCAATTGTAAGAGTTAGAAATTGAAACAATTGACACATTTTATACAGTAAATAAACCTCAGCAAGTGATTGAAAGGTTTGTTTTCCTTTTTGAGGACGAATTCTGTGTCAATGATTGCTGCAAATGAAAATAAGCAGTCTTTGATTTCTTTGCTCATCATAGTTGCTGCTTTTGTTTATGCATGTCTCTGGTTTCTTTGCTTATCATAGTTGCTGCTTTTGTTTATGCATGTC